>NW_026683212.1:300000-526608 GCF_027579445.1 Ammospiza nelsoni | reverse complement strand
ATGCCTTTGGCAGATGAAGTAAGCCTGGAACTCAGGGCTTCCTGGTTAAAGAAATCACAGCCCTAGGCTGAACCCTAACCCTAACCCTAGGCAGATAAATCAACCTAGGTATAGGGATGGTGCCAAGGAAAAAGCTGTGAAAGCTGCCATGTGTTGCACTTTTGTACTCCCCTTGGGATGCCTTGAACAGCTGCAGTGTGCCTGGAGCCCAGGGCTTCCTAGTTTTAAAAATCCTAGCCCTAGGCCTAAGCCTAACAGTAACCCTGGGAAGGTAAATCAGCCTGGTGTTAGGCGTCTTGCCAAGGAAAAAGCCGTGAAAGCAGCCATGTTGTGGCACTTTTGCACTCCCTTTTGGATGCCTTTCACAGCTCCAGTGTGCCTGGAACTCAGGGCTTCCTGATTTTAAAATCCTAGCCCTAGGCCGAACCCCAACCCTAAGACGAGAAAGGCAAATCAGCCAGGAATTAGGCATGTCCCCAAGGAAAAAGCTGTGGAGGCAGGCATGTTGTGGTACTTTTGCGCTCTTCTTGGCTAGTCCTTCGCAGCTGCTGTGTTCTTGGAACTCAGGGCTTTCTGTTAATAGAGCCCTTACCCTAGCGTAACTCAAACCTTACCCTAGGAAGGAAAATCAGCCTATGGTTCGGGATGGTCTCATGGAAATATCAGTGGTGGCAGCCAAGTTGCGTCACTTTTGCGCTCCCTTGGGATGCCTTTCGCAGCTGCAGTGTGCCTGGAGCCCAGGGCTTCCTGGTTTTAAAAGTCCTAGGCCTAAGCCCTAACAGTAACCCTAGGAAGGTAAATCAGCCGGGTATTAGGGTTCTTCCTAAGGGAAAAGCCGTGAAAGCAGCCATGTTGTGGCACTTCTGCACTCCCTTTGGGATGCCTTTGGCAGATGAAGTAAGCCTGGAACTCAGGGCTTCCTGGTTAAAGAAATGCAAGCCCTAGGCTGAACCCTAACCCTAACCCTAGGCAGATAAATCAGCCTAGGTATAGGGATGGTGCCAAGGAAAAAGCTGTGAAAGCTGCCATGTTGTTGCACTTTTGTACTCCCCTTGGGATGCCTTGAACAGCTGCAGTGTGCCTGGAGCTAAGGGCTTCCTAGTTTTAAAAATCCTAGCCCTAGGCCTAAGCCTAACAGTAACCCTGGGAAGGTAAATCAGCCTGGTGTTAGGCGTCTTGCCAAGGAAAAGCCGTGAAAGCAGCCATGTTGTGGCACTTTTGCACTCCCTTTTGGATGCCTTTCACAGCTGCAGTGTGCCTGGAACTCAGGGCTTCCTGCTTTTAAAAATCCTAGCCCTAGGCCGAACCCCAACCCTAAGACGAGAAAGGCAAATCAGCCAGGAATTAGGCATGTCCCCAAGGAAAAAGCTGTGGAGGCAGGCATGTTGTGGTACTTTTGCGCTCTTCTTGGCTAGTCCTTCGCAGCTGCTGTGTTCTTGGAACTCAGGGCTTTCTGGTTAATAGACCCTTACCCTAGGCGTAACTCAAACCTTAACCCTAGGAAGGAAAATCAGCCTATGGTTCGGGATGGTCTCATGGAAATATCAGTGGTGGCAGCCAAGTTGCGTCACTTTTGCGCTCCCCTATGGGATGCCTGCCTTTCGCAGCTGCAGTGTGCCTGGAGCCCAGGGCTTCCTGGTTTTAAAAGTCCTAGGCCTAAGCCTAACAGTAACCCTAGGAAGGTAAATCAGCCGGGTATTAGGGTTCTTCCTAAGGGAAAAGCCGTGAAAGCAGCCATGTTGTGGCACTTCTGCACTCCCTTTGGGATGCCTTTGGCAGATGAAGTAAGCCTGGAACTCAGGGCTTCCTGGTTAAAGAAATCCAAGCCCTAGGCTGAAGCCTAACCCTAACCCTAGGCAGATAAATCAGCCTAGGTATAGGGATGGTGCCAAGGAAAAAGCTGTGAAAGCTGCCATGTTGTTGCACTTTTGTACTCCCTTGGGATGCCTTGAACAGCTGCAGTGTGCCTGGAGCCCAGGGCTTCCTAGTTTTAAAAAATCCTAGCCCTAGGCCTAAGCCTAACAGTAACCCTGGGAAGGAAAATCAGCCTGTTGTTAGGCGTCTTGCAAGGAAAAAAGCCGTGAAACAGCCATGTTGTGGCACTTTTGCACTCCCTTTTGGATGCCTTTCACAGCTCCAGTGTGCCTGGAACTCAGGGCTTCCTGCTTTTAAAAATCCTAGCCCTAGGCCGAACCCCAACCCTAAGACGAGAAAGGCAAATCAGCCAGGAATTAGGCATGTCCCCAAGGAAAAAGCTGTGGAGGCAGGCATGTTGTGGTACTTTTGCGCTCTTCTTGGGTAGTCCTTCGCAGCTGCTGTGTTCTTGGAACTCAGGGCTTTCTGGTTAATAGACCCTTACCCTAGGCGTAACTCAAACCTTAACCCTAGGAAGGAAAATCAGCCTATGGTTCGGGATGGTCTCATGGAAATATCAGTGGTGGCAGCCAAGTTGCGTCACTTTTGCGCTCCCCTTGGATGCCTTTCGCAGCTTGCAGTGTGCCTGGAGCCCAGGGCTTCCTGGTTTTAAAAGTCCTAGGCCTAAGCCTAACAGTAACCCTAGGAAGGTAAATCAGCCGGGTATTAGGGTTCTTCCTAAGGGAAAAGCCGTGAAAGCAGCCATGTTGTGGCACTTCTGCACTCCCTTTGGGATGCCTTTGGCAGATGAAGTAAGCCTGGAACTCAGGGCTTCCTGGTTAAAGAAATCCAAGCCCTAGGCTGAACCCTAACCCTAACCCTAGGCAGATAAATCAGCCTAGTATAGGGATGGTGCCAAGGAAAAAGCTGTGAAAGCTGCCATGTTGTTGCACTTTTGTACTCCCCTTGGATGCCTTGAACAGCTGCAGTGTGCCTGGAGCTAAGGGCTTCCTAGTTTTAAAAATCCTAGCCCTAGGCCTAAGCCTAACAGTAACCCTGGGAAGGTAAATCAGCCTGGTGTTAGGCGTCTTGCCAAGGAAAAAGCCGTGAAAGCAGCCATGTTGTGGCACTTTTGCACTCCCTTTTGGATGCCTTTCACAGCTCCAGTGTGCCTGGAACTCAGGGCTTCCTGCTTTTAAAAATCCTAGCCCTAGGCCGAACCCCAACCCTAAGACGAGAAAGGCAAATCAGCCAGGAATTAGGCATGTCCCCAAGGAAAAAGCTGTGGAGGCAGGCATGTTGTGGTACTTTTGCGCTCTTCTTGGCTAGTCCTTCGCAGCTGCTGTGTTCTTGGAACTCAGGGCTTTCTGGTTAATAGACCCTTACCCTAGGCGTAACTCAAACCTTAACCCTAGGAAGGAAAATCAGCCTATGGTTCGGGATGGTCTCATGGAAATATCAGTGGTGGCAGCCAAGTTGCGTCATTTTTGCGCTCCCCTTGGGATGCCTTTCGCAGCTGCAGTGTGCCTGGAGCCCAGGGCTTCCTGGTTTTAAAAGTCCTAGGCCTAAGCCTAACAGTAACCCTAGGAAGGTAAATCAGCCGGGTATTAGGGTTCTTCCTAAGGGAAAAGCCGTGAAAGCAGCCATGTTGTGGCACTTCTGCACTCCCTTTGGGATGCCTTTGGTAGCTGCAGTGTGCCTGGAACTCAGGGCTTCCTGATTTTAAAAATCCTAGCCCTAGGCCGAACCCCAACCCTAAGACGAGAAAGGCAAATCAGCCAGGAATTAGGCATGTCCCCAAGGAAAAGGCTGTGGAGGCAGGCATGTTGTGGTACTTTTGCGCTCTTCTTGGGTAGTCCTTCGCAGCTGCTGTGTTCTTGGAACTCAGGGCTTTCTGGTTAATAGACCCTTACCCTAGGCGTAACTCAAACCTTAACCCTAGGAAGGAAAATCAGCCTATGGTTCGGGATGGTCTCATGGAAATATCAGTGGTGGCAGCCAAGTTGCGTCACTTTTGCGCTCCCCTTGGGATGCCTGCCTTTCGCAGCTGCAGTGTGCCTGGAGCCCAGGGCTTCCTGGTTTTAAAAGTCCTAGGCCTAAGCCTAACAGTAACCCTAGGAAGGTAAATCAGCCGGGTATTAGGCTTCTTCCTAAGGGAAAAGCCGTGAAAGCAGCCATGTTGTGGCACTTCTGCACTCCCTTTGGGATGCCTTTGGCAGATGAAGTAAGCCTGGAACTCAGGGCTTCCTGGTTAAAGAAATCCAAGCCCTAGGCTGAACCCTAACCCTAACCCTAGGCAGATAAATCAGCCTAGGTATAGGGATGGTGCCAAGGAAAAAGCTGTGAAAGCTGCCATGTTGTTGCACTTTTGTACTCCCCTTGGGATGCCTTGAACAGCTGCAGTGTGCCTGGAGCTAAGGGCTTCCTAGTTTTAAAAATCCTAGCCCTAGGCCTAAGCCTAACAGTAACCCTGGGAAGGTAAATCAGCCTGATGTTAGGCGTCTTGCCAAGGAAAAAGCCGTGAAAGCAGCCATGTTGTGGCACTTTTGCACTCCCTTTTGGATGCCTTTCACAGCTGCAGTGTGCCTGGAACTCAGGGCTTCCTGATTTTAAAAATCCTAGCCCTAGGCCGAACCCCAACCCTAAGACGAGAAAGGCAAATCAGCCAGGAATTAGGCATGTCCCCAAGGAAAAAGCTGTGGAGGCAGGCATGTTGTGGTACTTTTGCGCTCTTCTTGGCTAGTCCTTCGCAGCTGCTGTGTTCTTGGAACTCAGGGCTTTCTGGTTAATAGACCCTTACCCTAGGCGTAACTCAAACCTTAACCCTAGGAAGGAAAATCAGCCTATGGTTCGGGATGGTCTCATGGAAATATCAGTGGTGGCAGCCAAGTTGCGTCACTTTTGCGCTCCCCTTGGGATGCCTTTCGCAGCTGCAGTGTGCCTGGAGCCCAGGGCTTCCTGGTTTTAAAAGTCCTAGGCCTAAGCCTAACAGTAACCCTAGGAAGGTAAATCAGCCGGGTATTAGGGTTCTTCCTAAGGGAAAAGCCGTGAAAGCAGCCATGTTGTGGCACTTCTGCACTCCCTTTGGGATGCCTTTGGCAGATGAAGTAAGCCTGGAACTCAGGGCTTCCTGGTTAAAGAAATCCAAGCCCTAGGCTGAAGCCTAACCCTAACCCTAGGCAGATAAATCAGCCTAGGTATAGGGATGGTGCCAAGGAAAAAGCTGTGAAAGCTGCCATGTTGTTGCACTTTTGTACTCCCCTTGGGATGCCTTGAACAGCTGCAGTGTGCCTGGAGCTAAGGGCTTCCTAGTTTTAAAAATCCTAGCCCTAGGCCTAAGCCTAACAGTAACCCTGGGAAGGTAAATCAGCCTGGTGTTAGGCGTCTTGCCAAGGAAAAAGCCGTGAAAGCAGCCATGTTGTGGCACTTTTGCACTCCCTTTTGGATGCCTTTCACAGCTCCAGTGTGCCTGGAACTCAGGGCTTCCTGCTTTTAAAAATCCTAGCCCTAGGCCGAACCCCAACCCTAAGACGAGAAAGGCAAATCAGCCAGGAATTAGGCATGTCCCCAAGGAAAAAGCTGTGGAGGCAGGCATGTTGTGGTACTTTTGCGCTCTTCTTGGCTAGTCCTTCGCAGCTGCTGTGTTCTTGGAACTCAGGGCTTTCTGGTTAATAGACCCTTACCCTAGGCGTAACTCAAACCTTAACCCTAGGAAGGAAAATCAGCCTATGGTTCGGGATGGTCTCATGGAAATATCAGTGGTGGCAGCCAAGTTGCGTCACTTTTGCGCTCCCCTTGGGATGCCTGCCTTTCGCAGCTGCAGTGTGCCTGGAGCCCAGGGCTTCCTGGTTTTAAAAGTCCTAGGCCTAAGCCTAACAGTAACCCTAGGAAGGTAAATCAGCCGGGTATTAGGGTTCTTCCTAAGGGAAAAGCCGTGAAAGCAGCCATGTTGTGGCACTTCTGCACTCCCTTTGGGATGCCTTTGGCAGATGAAGTAAGCCTGGAACTCAGGGCTTCCTGGTTAAAGAAATCACAGCCCTAGGCTGAACCCTAACCCTAACCCTAGGCAGATAAATCAACCTAGGTATAGGGATGGTGCCAAGGAAAAAGCTGTGAAAGCTGCCATGTTGTTGCACTTTTGTACTCCCCTTGGGATGCCTTGAACAGCTGCAGTGTGCCTGGAGCCCAGGGCTTCCTAGTTTTAAAAATCCTAGCCCTAGGCCTAAGCCTAACAGTAACCCTGGGAAGGTAAATCAGCCTGGTGTTAGGCGTCTTGCCAAGGAAAAAGCCGTGAAAGCAGCCATGTTGTGGCACTTTTGCACTCCCTTTTGGATGCCTTTCACAGCTCCAGTGTGCCTGGAACTCAGGGCTTCCTGATTTTAAAAATCCTAGCCCTAGGCCGAACCCCAACCCTAAGACGAGAAAGGCAAATCAGCCAGGAATTAGGCATGTCCCCAAGGAAAAAGCTGTGGAGGCAGGCATGTTGTGGTACTTTTGCGCTCTTCTTGGCTAGTCCTTCGCAGCTGCTGTGTTCTTGGAACTCAGGGCTTTCTGGTTAATAGAGCCCTTACCCTAGGCGTAACTCAAACCTTAACCCTAGGAAGGAAAATCAGCCTATGGTTCGGGATGGTCTCATGGAAATATCAGTGGTGGCAGCCAAGTTGCGTCACTTTTGCGCTCCCCTTGGGATGCCTTTCGCAGCTGCAGTGTGCCTGGAGCCCAGGGCTTCCTGGTTTTAAAAGTCCTAGGCCTAAGCCTAACAGTAACCCTAGGAAGGTAAATCAGCCGGGTATTAGGGTTCTTCCTAAGGGAAAAGCCGTGAAAGCAGCCATGTTGTGGCACTTCTGCACTCCCTTTGGGATGCCTTTGGCAGATGAAGTAAGCCTGGAACTCAGGGCTTCCTGGTTAAAGAAATGCAAGCCCTAGGCTGAACCCTAACCCTAACCCTAGGCAGATAAATCAGCCTAGGTATAGGGATGGTGCCAAGGAAAAAGCTGTGAAAGCTGCCATGTTGTTGCACTTTTGTACTCCCCTTGGGATGCCTTGAACAGCTGCAGTGTGCCTGGAGCTAAGGGCTTCCTAGTTTTAAAAATCCTAGCCCTAGGCCTAAGCCTAACAGTAACCCTGGGAAGGTAAATCAGCCTGGTGTTAGGCGTCTTGCCAAGGAAAAAGCCGTGAAAGCAGCCATGTTGTGGCACTTTTGCACTCCCTTTTGGATGCCTTTCACAGCTGCAGTGTGCCTGGAACTCAGGGCTTCCTGCTTTTAAAAATCCTAGCCCTAGGCCGAACCCCAACCCTAAGACGAGAAAGGCAAATCAGCCAGGAATTAGGCATGTCCCCAAGGAAAAAGCTGTGGAGGCAGGCATGTTGTGGTACTTTTGCGCTCTTCTTGGCTAGTCCTTCGCAGCTGCTGTGTTCTTGGAACTCAGGGCTTTCTGGTTAATAGACCCTTACCCTAGGCGTAACTCAAACCTTAACCCTAGGAAGGAAAATCAGCCTATGGTTCGGGATGGTCTCATGGAAATATCAGTGGTGGCAGCCAAGTTGCGTCACTTTTGCGCTCCCCTATGGGATGCCTGCCTTTCGCAGCTGCAGTGTGCCTGGAGCCCAGGGCTTCCTGGTTTTAAAAGTCCTAGGCCTAAGCCTAACAGTAACCCTAGGAAGGTAAATCAGCCGGGTATTAGGGTTCTTCCTAAGGGAAAAGCCGTGAAAGCAGCCATGTTGTGGCACTTCTGCACTCCCTTTGGGATGCCTTTGGCAGATGAAGTAAGCCTGGAACTCAGGGCTTCCTGGTTAAAGAAATCCAAGCCCTAGGCTGAAGCCTAACCCTAACCCTAGGCAGATAAATCAGCCTAGGTATAGGGATGGTGCCAAGGAAAAAGCTGTGAAAGCTGCCATGTTGTTGCACTTTTGTACTCCCCTTGGGATGCCTTGAACAGCTGCAGTGTGCCTGGAGCCCAGGGCTTCCTAGTTTTAAAAATCCTAGCCCTAGGCCTAAGCCTAACAGTAACCCTGGGAAGGAAAATCAGCCTGTTGTTAGGCGTCTTGCCAAGGAAAAAGCCGTGAAACAGCCATGTTGTGGCACTTTTGCACTCCCTTTTGGATGCCTTTCACAGCTCCAGTGTGCCTGGAACTCAGGGCTTCCTGCTTTTAAAAATCCTAGCCCTAGGCCGAACCCCAACCCTAAGACGAGAAAGGCAAATCAGCCAGGAATTAGGCATGTCCCCAAGGAAAAAGCTGTGGAGGCAGGCATGTTGTGGTACTTTTGCGCTCTTCTTGGGTAGTCCTTCGCAGCTGCTGTGTTCTTGGAACTCAGGGCTTTCTGGTTAATAGACCCTTACCCTAGGCGTAACTCAAACCTTAACCCTAGGAAGGAAAATCAGCCTATGGTTCGGGATGGTCTCATGGAAATATCAGTGGTGGCAGCCAAGTTGCGTCACTTTTGCGCTCCCCTTGGGATGCCTTTCGCAGCTGCAGTGTGCCTGGAGCCCAGGGCTTCCTGGTTTTAAAAGTCCTAGGCCTAAGCCTAACAGTAACCCTAGGAAGGTAAATCAGCCGGGTATTAGGGTTCTTCCTAAGGGAAAAGCCGTGAAAGCAGCCATGTTGTGGCACTTCTGCACTCCCTTTGGGATGCCTTTGGCAGATGAAGTAAGCCTGGAACTCAGGGCTTCCTGGTTAAAGAAATCCAAGCCCTAGGCTGAACCCTAACCCTAACCCTAGGCAGATAAATCAGCCTAGGTATAGGGATGGTGCCAAGGAAAAAGCTGTGAAAGCTGCCATGTTGTTGCACTTTTGTACTCCCCTTGGGATGCCTTGAACAGCTGCAGTGTGCCTGGAGCTAAGGGCTTCCTAGTTTTAAAAATCCTAGCCCTAGGCCTAAGCCTAACAGTAACCCTGGGAAGGTAAATCAGCCTGGTGTTAGGCGTCTTGCCAAGGAAAAAGCCGTGAAAGCAGCCATGTTGTGGCACTTTTGCACTCCCTTTTGGATGCCTTTCACAGCTGCAGTGTGCCTGGAACTCAGGGCTTCCTGCTTTTAAAAATCCTAGCCCTAGGCCGAACCCCAACCCTAAGACGAGAAAGGCAAATCAGCCAGGAATTAGGCATGTCCCCAAGGAAAAAGCTGTGGAGGCAGGCATGTTGTGGTACTTTTGCGCTCTTCTTGGCTAGTCCTTCGCAGCTGCTGTGTTCTTGGAACTCAGGGCTTTCTGGTTAATAGACCCTTACCCTAGGCGTAACTCAAACCTTAACCCTAGGAAGGAAAATCAGCCTATGGTTCGGGATGGTCTCATGGAAATATCAGTGGTGGCAGCCAAGTTGCGTCATTTTTGCGCTCCCCTTGGGATGCCTTTCGCAGCTGCAGTGTGCCTGGAGCCCAGGGCTTCCTGGTTTTAAAAGTCCTAGGCCTAAGCCTAACAGTAACCCTAGGAAGGTAAATCAGCCGGGTATTAGGGTTCTTCCTAAGGGAAAAGCCGTGAAAGCAGCCATGTTGTGGCACTTCTGCACTCCCTTTGGGATGCCTTTGGTAGCTGCAGTGTGCCTGGAACTCAGGGCTTCCTGATTTTAAAAATCCTAGCCCTAGGCCGAACCCCAACCCTAAGACGAGAAAGGCAAATCAGCCAGGAATTAGGCATGTCCCCAAGGAAAAGGCTGTGGAGGCAGGCATGTTGTGGTACTTTTGCGCTCTTCTTGGGTAGTCCTTCGCAGCTGCTGTGTTCTTGGAACTCAGGGCTTTCTGGTTAATAGACCCTTACCCTAGGCGTAACTCAAACCTTAACCCTAGGAAGGAAAATCAGCCTATGGTTCGGGATGGTCTCATGGAAATATCAGTGGTGGCAGCCAAGTTGCGTCACTTTTGCGCTCCCCTTGGGATGCCTGCCTTTCGCAGCTGCAGTGTGCCTGGAGCCCAGGGCTTCCTGGTTTTAAAAGTCCTAGGCCTAAGCCTAACAGTAACCCTAGGAAGGTAAATCAGCCGGGTATTAGGGTTCTTCCTAAGGGAAAAGCCGTGAAAGCAGCCATGTTGTGGCACTTCTGCACTCCCTTTGGGATGCCTTTGGCAGATGAAGTAAGCCTGGAACTCAGGGCTTCCTGGTTAAAGAAATCCAAGCCCTAGGCTGAACCCTAACCCTAACCCTAGGCAGATAAATCAGCCTAGGTATAGGGATGGTGCCAAGGAAAAAGCTGTGAAAGCTGCCATGTTGTTGCACTTTTGTACTCCCCTTGGGATGCCTTGAACAGCTGCAGTGTGCCTGGAGCTAAGGGCTTCCTAGTTTTAAAAATCCTAGCCCTAGGCCTAAGCCTAACAGTAACCCTGGGAAGGTAAATCAGCCTGATGTTAGGCGTCTTGCCAAGGAAAAAGCCGTGAAAGCAGCCATGTTGTGGCACTTTTGCACTCCCTTTTGGATGCCTTTCACAGCTGCAGTGTGCCTGGAACTCAGGGCTTCCTGATTTTAAAAATCCTAGCCCTAGGCCGAACCCCAACCCTAAGACGAGAAAGGCAAATCAGCCAGGAATTAGGCATGTCCCCAAGGAAAAAGCTGTGGAGGCAGGCATGTTGTGGTACTTTTGCGCTCTTCTTGGCTAGTCCTTCGCAGCTGCTGTGTTCTTGGAACTCAGGGCTTTCTGGTTAATAGACCCTTACCCTAGGCGTAACTCAAACCTTAACCCTAGGAAGGAAAATCAGCCTATGGTTCGGGATGGTCTCATGGAAATATCAGTGGTGGCAGCCAAGTTGCGTCACTTTTGCGCTCCCCTTGGGATGCCTTTCGCAGCTGCAGTGTGCCTGGAGCCCAGGGCTTCCTGGTTTTAAAAGTCCTAGGCCTAAGCCTAACAGTAACCCTAGGAAGGTAAATCAGCCGGGTATTAGGGTTCTTCCTAAGGGAAAAGCCGTGAAAGCAGCCATGTTGTGGCACTTCTGCACTCCCTTTGGGATGCCTTTGGCAGATGAAGTAAGCCTGGAACTCAGGGCTTCCTGGTTAAAGAAATCCAAGCCCTAGGCTGAAGCCTAACCCTAACCCTAGGCAGATAAATCAGCCTAGGTATAGGGATGGTGCCAAGGAAAAAGCTGTGAAAGCTGCCATGTTGTTGCACTTTTGTACTCCCCTTGGGATGCCTTGAACAGCTGCAGTGTGCCTGGAGCTAAGGGCTTCCTAGTTTTAAAAATCCTAGCCCTAGGCCTAAGCCTAACAGTAACCCTGGGAAGGTAAATCAGCCTGGTGTTAGGCGTCTTGCCAAGGAAAAAGCCGTGAAAGCAGCCATGTTGTGGCACTTTTGCACTCCCTTTTGGATGCCTTTCACAGCTCCAGTGTGCCTGGAACTCAGGGCTTCCTGCTTTTAAAAATCCTAGCCCTAGGCCGAACCCCAACCCTAAGACGAGAAAGGCAAATCAGCCAGGAATTAGGCATGTCCCCAAGGAAAAAGCTGTGGAGGCAGGCATGTTGTGGTACTTTTGCGCTCTTCTTGGCTAGTCCTTCGCAGCTGCTGTGTTCTTGGAACTCAGGGCTTTCTGGTTAATAGACCCTTACCCTAGGCGTAACTCAAACCTTAACCCTAGGAAGGAAAATCAGCCTATGGTTCGGGATGGTCTCATGGAAATATCAGTGGTGGCAGCCAAGTTGCGTCACTTTTGCGCTCCCCTTGGGATGCCTGCCTTTCGCAGCTGCAGTGTGCCTGGAGCCCAGGGCTTCCTGGTTTTAAAAGTCCTAGGCCTAAGCCTAACAGTAACCCTAGGAAGGTAAATCAGCCGGGTATTAGGGTTCTTCCTAAGGGAAAAGCCGTGAAAGCAGCCATGTTGTGGCACTTCTGCACTCCCTTTGGGATGCCTTTGGCAGATGAAGTAAGCCTGGAACTCAGGGCTTCCTGGTTAAAGAAATCCAAGCCCTAGGCTGAACCCTAACCCTAACCCTAGGCAGATAAATCAACCTAGGTATAGGGATGGTGCCAAGGAAAAAGCTGTGAAAGCTGCCATGTTGTTGCACTTTTGTACTCCCCTTGGGATGCCTTGAACAGCTGCAGTGTGCCTGGAGCCCAGGGCTTCCTAGTTTTAAAAATCCTAGCCCTAGGCCTAAGCCTAACAGTAACCCTGGGAAGGTAAATCAGCCTGGTGTTAGGCGTCTTGCCAAGGAAAAAGCCGTGAAAGCAGCCATGTTGTGGCACTTTTGCACTCCCTTTTGGATGCCTTTCACAGCTCCAGTGTGCCTGGAACTCAGGGCTTCCTGATTTTAAAAATCCTAGCCCTAGGCCGAACCCCAACCCTAAGACGAGAAAGGCAAATCAGCCAGGAATTAGGCATGTCCACAAGGAAAAAGCTGTGGAGGCAGGCATGTTGTGGTACTTTTGCGCTCTTCTTGGCTAGTCCTTCGCAGCTGCTGTGTTCTTGGAACTCAGGGCTTTCTGGTTAATAGAGCCCTTACCCTAGGCGTAACTCAAACCTTAACCCTAGGAAGGAAAATCAGCCTATGGTTCGGGATGGTCTCATGGAAATATCAGTGGTGGCAGCCAAGTTGCGTCACTTTTGCGCTCCCCTTGGGATGCCTTTCGCAGCTGCAGTGTGCCTGGAGCCCAGGGCTTCCTGGTTTTAAAAGTCCTAGGCCTAAGCCTAACAGTAACCCTAGGAAGGTAAATCAGCCGGGTATTAGGGTTCTTCCTAAGGGAAAAGCCGTGAAAGCAGCCATGTTGTGGCACTTCTGCACTCCCTTTGGGATGCCTTTGGCAGATGAAGTAAGCCTGGAACTCAGGGCTTCCTGGTTAAAGAAATGCAAGCCCTAGGCTGAACCCTAACCCTAACCCTAGGCAGATAAATCAGCCTAGGTATAGGGATGGTGCCAAGGAAAAAGCTGTGAAAGCTGCCATGTTGTTGCACTTTTGTACTCCCCTTGGGATGCCTTGAACAGCTGCAGTGTGCCTGGAGCTAAGGGCTTCCTAGTTTTAAAAATCCTAGCCCTAGGCCTAAGCCTAACAGTAACCCTGGGAAGGTAAATCAGCCTGGTGTTAGGCGTCTTGCCAAGGAAAAAGCCGTGAAAGCAGCCATGTTGTGGCACTTTTGCACTCCCTTTTGGATGCCTTTCACAGCTGCAGTGTGCCTGGAACTCAGGGCTTCCTGCTTTTAAAAATCCTAGCCCTAGGCCGAACCCCAACCCTAAGACGAGAAAGGCAAATCAGCCAGGAATTAGGCATGTCCCCAAGGAAAAAGCTGTGGAGGCAGGCATGTTGTGGTACTTTTGCGCTCTTCTTGGCTAGTCCTTCGCAGCTGCTGTGTTCTTGGAACTCAGGGCTTTCTGGTTAATAGACCCTTACCCTAGGCGTAACTCAAACCTTAACCCTAGGAAGGAAAATCAGCCTATGGTTCGGGATGGTCTCATGGAAATATCAGTGGTGGCAGCCAAGTTGCGTCACTTTTGCGCTCCCCTATGGGATGCCTGCCTTTCGCAGCTGCAGTGTGCCTGGAGCCCAGGGCTTCCTGGTTTTAAAAGTCCTAGGCCTAAGCCTAACAGTAACCCTAGGAAGGTAAATCAGCCGGGTATTAGGGTTCTTCCTAAGGGAAAAGCCGTGAAAGCAGCCATGTTGTGGCACTTCTGCACTCCCTTTGGGATGCCTTTGGCAGATGAAGTAAGCCTGGAACTCAGGGCTTCCTGGTTAAAGAAATCACAGCCCTAGGCTGAACCCTAACCCTAACCCTAGGCAGATAAATCAACCTAGGTATAGGGATGGTGCCAAGGAAAAAGCTGTGAAAGCTGCCATGTTGTTGCACTTTTGTACTCCCCTTGGGATGCCTTGAACAGCTGCAGTGTGCCTGGAGCTAAGGGCTTCCTAGTTTTAAAAATCCTAGCCCTAGGCCTAAGCCTAACAGTAACCCTGGGAAGGTAAATCAGCCTGATGTTAGGCGTCTTGCCAAGGAAAAAGCCGTGAAAGCAGCCATGTTGTGGCACTTTTGCACTCCCTTTTGGATGCCTTTCACAGCTCCAGTGTGCCTGGAACTCAGGGCTTCCTGCTTTTAAAAATCCTAGCCCTAGGCCGAACCCCAACCCTAAGACGAGAAAGGCAAATCAGCCAGGAATTAGGCATGTCCCCAAGGAAAAAGCTGTGGAGGCAGGCATGTTGTGCTACTTTTGCGCTCTTCTTGGCTAGTCCTTCGCAGCTGCTGTGTTCTTGGAACTCAGGGCTTTCTGGTTAATAGACCCTTACCCTAGGCGTAACTCAAACCTTAACCCTAGGAAGGAAAATCAGCCTATGGTTCGGGATGGTCTCATGGAAATATCAGTGGTGGCAGCCAAGTTGCGTCACTTTTGCGCTCCCCTTGGGATGCCTGCCTTTCGCAGCTGCAGTGTGCCTGGAGCCCAGGGCTTCCTGGTTTTAAAAGTCCTAGGCCTAAGCCTAACAGTAACCCTAGGAAGGTAAATCAGCCGGGTATTAGGGTTCTTCCTAAGGGAAAAGCCGTGAAAGCAGCCATGTTGTGGCACTTCTGCACTCCCTTTGGGATGCCTTTGGCAGATGAAGTAAGCCTGGAACTCAGGGCTTCCTGGTTAAAGAAATCCAAGCCCTAGGCTGAAGCCTAACCCTAACCCTAGGCAGATAAATCAGCCTAGGTATAGGGATGGTGCCAAGGAAAAAGCTGTGAAAGCTGCCATGTTGTTGCACTTTTGTACTCCCCTTGGGATGCCTTGAACAGCTGCAGTGTGCCTGGAGCTAAGGGCTTCCTAGTTTTAAAAATCCTAGCCCTAGGCCTAAGCCTAACAGTAACCCTGGGAAGGTAAATCAGCCTGGTGTTAGGCGTCTTGCCAAGGAAAAAGCCGTGAAAGCAGCCATGTTGTGGCACTTTTGCACTCCCTTTTGGATGCCTTTCACAGCTCCAGTGTGCCTGGAACTCAGGGCTTCCTGCTTTTAAAAATCCTAGCCCTAGGCCGAACCCCAACCCTAAGACGAGAAAGGCAAATCAGCCAGGAATTAGGCATGTCCCCAAGGAAAAAGCTGTGGAGGCAGGCATGTTGTGCTACTTTTGCGCTCTTCTTGGCTAGTCCTTCGCAGCTGCTGTGTTCTTGGAACTCAGGGCTTTCTGGTTAATAGAGCCCTTACCCTAGGCGTAACTCAAACCTTAACCCTAGGAAGGAAAATCAGCCTATGGTTCGGGATGGTCTCATGGAAATATCAGTGGTGGCAGCCAAGTTGCGTCACTTTTGCGCTCCCCTTGGGATGCCTTTCGCAGCTGCAGTGTGCCTGGAGCCCAGGGCTTCCTGGTTTTAAAAGTCCTAGGCCTAAGCCTAACAGTAACCCTAGGAAGGTAAATCAGCCGGGTATTAGGCTTCTTCCTAAGGGAAAAGCCGTGAAAGCAGCCATGTTGTGGCACTTCTGCACTCCCTTTGGGATGCCTTTGGCAGATGAAGTAAGCCTGGAACTCAGGGCTTCCTGGTTAAAGAAATCCAAGCCCTAGGCTGAACCCTAACCCTAACCCTAGGCAGATAAATCAGCCTAGGTATAGGGATGGTGCCAAGGAAAAAGCTGTGAAAGCTGCCATGTTGTTGCACTTTTGTACTCCCCTTGGGATGCCTTGAACAGCTGCAGTGTGCCTGGAGCTAAGGGCTTCCTAGTTTTAAAAATCCTAGACCTAGGCCTAAGCCTAACAGTAACCCTGGGAAGGTAAATCAGCCTGGTGTTAGGCTTCTTGCCAAGGAAAAAGCCGTGAAAGCAGCCATGTTGTGGCACTTTTGCACTCCCTTTTGGATGCCTTTCACAGCTCCAGTGTGCCTGGAACTCAGGGCTTCCTGCTTTTAAAAATCCTAGCCCTAGGCCGAACCCCAACCCTAAGACGAGAAAGGCAAATCAGCCAGGAATTAGGCATGTCCCCAAGGAAAAAGCTGTGGAGGCAGGCATGTTGTGGTACTTTTGCGCTCTTCTTGGCTAGTCCTTCGCAGCTGCTGTGTTCTTGGAACTCAGGGCTTTCTGGTTAATAGACCCTTACCCTAGGCGTAACTCAAACCTTAACCCTAGGAAGGAAAATCAGCCTATGGTTCGGGATGGTCTCATGGAAATATCAGTGGTGGCAGCCAAGTTGCGTCACTTTTGCGCTCCCCTTGGGATGCCTTTCGCAGCTGCAGTGTGCCTGGAGCCCAGGGCTTCCTGGTTTTAAAAGTCCTAGGCCTAAGCCTAACAGTAACCCTAGGAAGGTAAATCAGCCGGGTATTAGGCTTCTTCCTAAGGGAAAAGCCGTGAAAGCAGCCATGTTGTGGCACTTCTGCACTCCCTTTGGGATGCCTTTGGCAGATGAAGTAAGCCTGGAACTCAGGGCTTCCTGGTTAAAGAAATCCAAGCCCTAGGCTGAACCCTAACCCTAACCCTAGGCAGATAAATCAGCCTAGGTATAGGGATGGTGCCAAGGAAAAAGCTGTGAAAGCTGCCATGTTGTTACACTTTTGTACTCCCCTTGGGATGCCTTGAACAGCTGCAGTGTGCCTGGAGCTAAGGGCTTCCTAGTTTTAAAAATCCTAGCCCTAGACCTAAGCCTAACAGTAACCCTGGGAAGGAAAATCAGCCTGTTGTTAGGCGTCTTGCCAAGGAAAAAGCCGTGAAACAGCCATGTTGTGGCACTTTTGCACTCCCTTTTGGATGCCTTTCACAGCTCCAGTGTGCCTGGAACTCAGGGCTTCCTGCTTTTAAAAATCCTAGCCCTAGGCCGAACCCCAACCCTAAGACGAGAAAGGCAAATCAGCCAGGAATTAGGCATGTCCCCAAGGAAAAAGCTGTGGAGGCAGGCATGTTGTGCTACTTTTGCGCTCTTCTTGGCTAGTCCTTCGCAGCTGCTGTGTTCTTGGAACTCAGGGCTTTCTGGTTAATAGAGCCCTTACCCTAGGCGTAACTCAAACCTTAACCCTAGGAAGGAAAATCAGCCTATGGTTCGGGATGGTCTCATGGAAATATCAGTGGTGGCAGCCAAGTTGCGTCACTTTTGCGCTCACCTTGGGATGCCTGCCTTTCGCAGCTGCAGTGTGCCTGGAGCCCAGGGCTTCCTGG
Source organism: Ammospiza nelsoni (assembly GCF_027579445.1). Taxonomy (NCBI): domain Eukaryota; kingdom Metazoa; phylum Chordata; class Aves; order Passeriformes; family Passerellidae; genus Ammospiza; species Ammospiza nelsoni. The sequence continues at coordinate 509,754 of NW_026683212.1, read as the reverse complement.
TTTTAAAAGTCCTAGGCCTAAGCCTAACAGTAACCCTAGGAAGGTAAATCAGCCGGGTATTAGGCTTCTTGCCAAGGAAAAAGCCGTGAAAGCAGCCATGTTGTGGCACTTCTGCACTCCCTTTGGGATGCCTTTGGCAGATGAAGTAAGCCTGGAACTCAGGGCTTCCTGGTTAAAGAAATCCAAGCCCTAGGCTGAACCCTAACCCTAACCCTAGGCAGATAAATCAGCCTAGGTATAGGGATGGTGCCAAGGAAAAAGCTGTGAAAGCTGCCATGTTGTTGCACTTTTGTACTCCCCTTGGGATGCCTTGAACAGCTGCAGTGTGCCTGGAGCTAAGGGCTTCCTAGTTTTAAAAATCCTAGCCCTAGGCCTAAGCCTAACAGTAACCCTGGGAAGGTAAATCAGCCTGGTGTTAGGCGTCTTGCCAAGGAAAAAGCCGTGAAAGCAGCCATGTTGTGGCACTTTTGCACTCCCTTTTGGATGCCTTTCACAGCTCCAGTGTGCCTGGAACTCAGGGCTTCCTGATTTTAAAAATCCTAGCCCTAGGCCGAACCCCAACCCTAAGACGAGAAAGGCAAATCAGCCAGGAATTAGGCATGTCCCCAAGGAAAAAGCTGTGGAGGCAGGCATGTTGTGCTACTTTTGCGCTCTTCTTGGCTAGTCCTTCGCAGCTGCTGTGTTCTTGGAACTCAGGGCTTTCTGGTTAATAGACCCTTACCCTAGGCGTAACTCAAACCTTAACCCTAGGAAGGAAAATCAGCCTATGGTTCGGGATGGTCTCATGGAAATATCAGTGGTGGCAGCCAAGTTGCGTCACTTTTGCACTCCCCTTGGGATGCCTTTCGCAGCTGCAGTGTGCCTGGAGCCCAGGGCTTCCTGGTTTTAAAAGTCCTAGGCCTAAGCCTAACAGTAACCCTAGGAAGGTAAATCAGCCGGGTATTAGGCTTCTTCCTAAGGGAAAAGCCGTGAAAGCAGCCATGTTGTGGCACTTCTGCACTCCCTTTGGGATGCCTTTGGCAGATGAAGTAAGCCTGGAACTCAGGGCTTCCTGGTTAAAGAAATCCAAGCCCTAGGCTGAACCCTAACCCTAACCCTAGGCAGATAAATCAGCCTAGGTATAGGGATGGTGCCAAGGAAAAAGCTGTGAAAGCTGCCATGTTGTTGCACTTTTGTACTCCCCTTGGGATGCCTTGAACAGCTGCAGTGTGCCTGGAGCTAAGGGCTTCCTAGTTTTAAAAATCCTAGCCCTAGGCCTAAGCCTAACAGTAACCCTGGGAAGGTAAATCAGCCTGGTGTTAGGCGTCTTGCCAAGGAAAAAGCCGTGAAAGCAGCCATGTTGTGGCACTTTTGCACTCCCTTTTGGATGCCTTTCACAGCTGCAGTGTGCCTGGAACTCAGGGCTTCCTGCTTTTAAAAATCCTAGCCCTAGGCCGAACCCCAACCCTAAGACGAGAAAGGCAAATCAGCCAGGAATTAGGCATGTCCCCAAGGAAAAAGCTGTGGAGGCAGGCATGTTGTGGTACTTTTGCGCTCTTCTTGGCTAGTCCTTCGCAGCTGCTGTGTTCTTGGAACTCAGGGCTTTCTGGTTAATAGACCCTGACCCTAGGCGTAACTGAAACCTTAACCCTAGGAAGGAAAATCAGCCTATGGTTCGGGATGGTCTCATGGAAATATCAGTGGTGGCAGCCAAGTTGCGTCATTTTTGCGCTCCCCTTGGGATGCCTTTCGCAGCTGCAGTGTGCCTGGAGCCCAGGGCTTCCTGGTTTTAAAAGTCCTAGGCCTAAGCCTAACAGTAACCCTAGGAAGGTAAATCAGCCGGGTATTAGGGTTCTTCCTAAGGGAAAAGCCGTGAAAGCAGCCATGTTGTGGCACTTCTGCACTCCCTTTGGGATGCCTTTGGTAGCTGCAGTGTGCCTGGAACTCAGGGCTTCCTGATTTTAAAAATCCTAGCCCTAGGCCGAACCCCAACCCTAAGACGAGAAAGGCAAATCAGCCAGGAATTAGGCATGTCCCTAAGGAAAAAGCTGTGGAGGCAGGCATGTTGTGGTACTTTTGCGCTCTTCTTGGGTAGTCCTTTGCAGCTGCTGTGTTCTTGGAACTCAGGGCTTTCTGGTTAATAGACCCTTACCCTAGGCGTAACTCAAACCTTAAGCCTAGGAAGGAAAATCAGCCTATGGTTCGGGATGGTCTCATGGAAATATCAGTGGTGGCAGCCAAGTTGCGTCACTTTTGCGCTCCCCTTGGGATGCCTGCCTTTCGCAGCTGCAGTGTGCCTGGAGCCCAGGGCTTCCTGGTTTTAAAAGTCCTAGGCCTAAGCCTAACAGTAACCCTAGGAAGGTAAATCAGCCGGGTATTAGGGTTCTTCCTAAGGGAAAAGCCGTGAAAGCAGCCATGTTGTGGCACTTCTGCACTCCCTTTGGGATGCCTTTGGCAGATGAAGTAAGCCTGGAACTCAGGGCTTCCTGGTTAAAGAAATCCAAGCCCTAGGCTGAACCCTAACCCTAACCCTAGGCAGATAAATCAGCCTAGGTATAGGGATGGTGCCAAGGAAAAAGCTGTGAAAGCTGCCATGTTGTTGCACTTTTGTACTCCCCTTGGGATGCCTTGAACAGCTGCAGTGTGCCTGGAGCTAAGGGCTTCCTAGTTTTAAAAATCCTAGCCCTAGGCCTAAGCCTAACAGTAACCCTGGGAAGGAAAATCAGCCTGGTGTTAGGCGTCTTGCCAAGGAAAAAGCCGTGAAACAGCCATGTTGTGGCACTTTTGCACTCCCTTTTGGATGCCTTTCACAGCTCCAGTGTGCCTGGAACTCAGGGCTTCCTGCTTTTAAAAATCCTAGCCCTAGGCCGAACCCCAACCCTAAGACGAGAAAGGCAAATCAGCCAGGAATTAGGCATGTCCCCAAGGAAAAAGCTGTGGAGGCAGGCATGTTGTGGTACTTTTGCGCTCTTCTTGGCTAGTCCTTCGCAGCTGCTGTGTTCTTGGAACTCAGGGCTTTCTGGTTAATAGACCCTTACCCTAGGCGTAACTCAAACCTTAACCCTAGGAAGGAAAATCAGCCTATGGTTCGGGATGGTCTCATGGAAATATCAGTGGTGGCAGCCAAGTTGCGTCACTTTTGCGCTCACCTTGGGATGCCTGCCTTTCGCAGCTGCAGTGTGCCTGGAGCCCAGGGCTTCCTGGTTTTAAAAGTCCTAGGCCTAAGCCTAACAGTAACCCTAGGAAGGTAAATCAGCCGGGTATTAGGGTTCTTCCTAAGGGAAAAGCCGTGAAAGCAGCCATGTTGTGGCACTTCTGCACTCCCTTTGGGATGCCTTTGGCAGATGAAGTAAGCCTGGAACTCAGGGCTTCCTGGTTAAAGAAATCACAGCCCTAGGCTGAACCCTAACCCTAACCCTAGGCAGATAAATCAACCTAGGTATAGGGATGGTGCCAAGGAAAAAGCTGTGAAAGCTGCCATGTTGTTGCACTTTTGTACTCCCCTTGGGATGCCTTGAACAGCTGCAGTGTGCCTGGAGCTAAGGGCTTCCTAGTTTTAAAAATCCTAGCCCTAGGCCTAAGCCTAACAGTAACCCTGGGAAGGTAAATCAGCCTGATGTTAGGCGTCTTGCCAAGGAAAAAGCCGTGAAAGCAGCCATGTTGTGGCACTTTTGCACTCCCTTTTGGATGCCTTTCACAGCTCCAGTGTGCCTGGAACTCAGGGCTTCCTGCTTTTAAAAATCCTAGCCCTAGGCCGAACCCCAACCCTAAGACGAGAAAGGCAAATCAGCCAGGAATTAGGCATGTCCCCAAGGAAAAAGCTGTGGAGGCAGGCATGTTGTGGTACTTTTGCGCTCTTCTTGGGTAGTCCTTCGCAGCTGCTGTGTTCTTGGAACTCAGGGCTTTCTGGTTAATAGACCCTTACCCTAGGCGTAACTCAAACCTTAACCCTAGGAAGGAAAATCAGCCTATGGTTCGGGATGGTCTCATGGAAATATCAGTGGTGGCAGCCAAGTTGCGTCACTTTTGCGCTCCCCTATGGGATGCCTGCTATTCGCAGCTGCAGTGTGCCTGGAGCCCAGGGCTTCCTGGTTTTAAAAGTCCTAGGCCTAAGCCTAACAGTAACCCTAGGAAGGTAAATCAGCCGGGTATTAGGGTTCTTCCTAAGGGAAAAGCCGTGAAAGCAGCCATGTTGTGGCACTTCTGCACTCCCTTTGGGATGCCTTTGGCAGATGAAGTAAGCCTGGAACTCAGGGCTTCCTGGTTAAAGAAATCCAAGCCCTAGGCTGAACCCTAACCCTAACCCTAGGCAGATAAATCAACCTAGGTATAGGGATGGTGCCAAGGAAAAAGCTGTGAAAGCTGCCATGTTGTTGCACTTTTGTACTCCCCTTGGGATGCCTTGAACAGCTGCAGTGTGCCTGGAGCTAAGGGCTTCCTAGTTTTAAAAATCCTAGCCCTAGGCCTAAGCCTAACAGTAACCCTGGGAAGGTAAATCAGCCTGGTGTTAGGCGTCTTGCCAAGGAAAAAGCCGTGAAAGCAGCCATGTTGTGGCACTTTTGCACTCCCTTTTGGATGCCTTTCACAGCTCCAGTGTGCCTGGAACTCAGGGCTTCCTGCTTTTAAAAATCCTAGCCCTAGGCCGAACCCCAACCCTAAGACGAGAAAGGCAAATCAGCCAGGAATTAGGCATGTCCCCAAGGAAAAAGCTGTGGAGGCAGGCATGTTGTGGTACTTTTGCGCTCTTCTTGGCTAGTCCTTCGCAGCTGCTGTGTTCTTGGAACTCAGGGCTTTCTGGTTAATAGACCCTTACCCTAGGCGTAACTCAAACCTTAACCCTAGGAAGGAAAATCAGCCTATGGTTCGGGATGGTCTCATGGAAATATCAGTGGTGGCAGCCAAGTTGCGTCACTTTTGCGCTCACCTTGGGATGCCTGCCTTTCGCAGCTGCAGTGTGCCTGGAGCCCAGGGCTTCCTGGTTTTAAAAGTCCTAGGCCTAAGCCTAACAGTAACCCTAGGAAGGTAAATCAGCCGGGTATTAGGGTTCTTCCTAAGGGAAAAGCCGTGAAAGCAGCCATGTTGTGGCACTTCTGCACTCCCTTTGGGATGCCTTTGGCAGATGAAGTAAGCCTGGAACTCAGGGCTTCCTGGTTAAAGAAATCACAGCCCTAGGCTGAACCCTAACCCTAACCCTAGGCAGATAAATCAGCCTAGGTATAGGGATGGTGCCAAGGAAAAAGCTGTGAAAGCTGCCATGTTGTTGCACTTTTGTACTCCCCTTGGGATGCCTTGAACAGCTGCAGTGTGCCTGGAGCCCAGGGCTTCCTAGTTTTAAAAATCCTAGCCCTAGGCCTAAGCCTAACAGTAACCCTGGGAAGGTAAATCAGCCTGGTGTTAGGCGTCTTGCCAAGGAAAAAGCCATGAAACAGCCATGTTGTGGCACTTTTGCACTCCCTTTTGGATGCCTTTCACAGCTCCAGTGTGCCTGGAACTCAGGGCTTCCTGATTTTAAAAATCCTAGCCCTAGGCCGAACCCCAACCCTAAGACGAGAAAGGCAAATCAGCCAGGAATTAGGCATGTCCCCAAGGAAAAAGCTGTGGAGGCAGGCATGTTGTGGTACTTTTGCGCTCTTCTTGGCTAGTCCTTCGCAGCTGCTGTGTTCTTGGAACTCAGGGCTTTCTGGTTAATAGAGCCCTTACCCTAGGCGTAACTCAAACCTTAACCCTAGGAAGGAAAATCAGCCTATGGTTCGGGATGGTCTCATGGAAATATCAGTGGTGGCAGCCAAGTTGCGTCACTTTTGCGCTCCCCTTGGGATGCCTTTCGCAGCTGCAGTGTGCCTGGAGCCCAGGGCTTCCTGGTTTTAAAAGTCCTAGGCCTAAGCCTAACAGTAACCCTAGGAAGGTAAATCAGCCGGGTATTAGGGTTCTTCCTAAGGGAAAAGCCGTGAAAGCAGCCATGTTGTGGCACTTCTGCACTCCCTTTGGGATGCCTTTGGCAGATGAAGTAAGCCTGGAACTCAGGGCTTCCTGGTTAAAGAAATCACAGCCCTAGGCTGAAGCCTAACCCTAACCCTAGGCAGATAAATCAGCCTAGGTATAGGGATGGTGCCAAGGAAAAAGCTGTGAAAGCTGCCATGTTGTTGCACTTTTGTACTCCCCTTGGGATGCCTTGAACAGCTGCAGTGTGCCTGGAGCCCAGGGCTTCCTAGTTTTAAAAATCCTAGCCCTAGGCCTAAGCCTAACAGTAACCCTGGGAAGGTAAATCAGCCTGGTGTTAGGCGTCTTGCCAAGGAAAAAGCCGTGAAAGCAGCCATGTTGTGGCACTTTTGCACTCCCTTTTGGATGCCTTTCACAGCTCCAGTGTGCCTGGAACTCAGGGCTTCCTGCTTTTAAAAATCCTAGCCCTAGGCCGAACCCCAACCCTAAGACGAGAAAGGCAAATCAGCCAGGAATTAGGCATGTCCCCAAGGAAAAAGCTGTGGAGGCAGGCATGTTGTCGTACTTTTGCGCTCTTCTTGGCTAGTCCTTCGCAGCTGCTGTGTTCTTGGAACTCAGGGCTTTCTGGTTAATAGACCCTTACCCTAGGCGTAACTCAAACCTTAACCCTAGGAAGGAAAATCAGCCTATGGTTCGGGATGGTCTCATGGAAATATCAGTGGTGGCAGCCAAGTTGCGTCACTTTTGCGCTCCCCTATGGGATGCCTGCCTTTCGCAGCTGCAGTGTGCCTGGAGCCCAGGGCTTCCTGGTTTTAAAAGTCCTAGGCCTAAGCCTAACAGTAACCCTAGGAAGGTAAATCAGCCGGGTATTAGGGTTCTTCCTAAGGGAAAAGCCGTGAAAGCAGCCATGTTGTGGCACTTCTGCACTCCCTTTGGGATGCCTTTGGCAGATGAAGTAAGCCTGGAACTCAGGGCTTCCTGGTTAAAGAAATCCAAGCCCTAGGCTGAACCCTAACCCTAACCCTAGGCAGATAAATCAGCCTATGTATAGGGATGGTGCCAAGGAAAAAGCTGTGAAAGCTGCCATGTTGTTGCACTTTTGTACTCCCCTTGGGATGCCTTGAACAGCTGCAGTGTGCCTGGAGCTAAGGGCTTCCTAGTTTTAAAAATCCTAGCCCTAGGCCTAAGCCTAACAGTAACCCTGGGAAGGTAAATCAGCCTGGTGTTAGGCGTCTTGCCAAGGAAAAAGCCGTGAAAGCAGCCATGTTGTGGCACTTTTGCACTCCCTTTTGGATGCCTTTCACAGCTGCAGTGTGCCTGGAACTCAGGGCTTCCTGCTTTTAAAAATCCTAGCCCTAGGCCGAACCCCAACCCTAAGACGAGAAAGGCAAATCAGCCAGGAATTAGGCATGTCCCCAAGGAAAAAGCTGTGGAGGCAGGCATGTTGTGGTACTTTTGCGCTCTTCTTGGCTAGTCCTTCGCAGCTGCTGTGTTCTTGGAACTCAGGGCTTTCTGGTTAATAGAGCCCTTACCCTAGGCGTAACTCAAACCTTAACCCTAGGAAGGAAAATCAGCCTATGGTTCGGGATGGTCTCATGGAAATATCAGTGGTGGCAGCCAAGTTGCGTCACTTTTGCGCTCACCTTGGGATGCCTGCCTTTCGCAGCTGCAGTGTGCCTGGAGCCCAGGGCTTCCTGGTTTTAAAAGTCCTAGGCCTAAGCCTAACAGTAACCCTAGGAAGGTAAATCAGCCGGGTATTAGGGTTCTTCCTAAGGGAAAAGCCGTGAAAGCAGCCATGTTGTGGCACTTCTGCACTCCCTTTGGGATGCCTTTGGCAGATGAAGTAAGCCTGGAACTCAGGGCTTCCTGGTTAAAGAAATCCAAGCCCTAGGCTGAAGCCTAACCCTAACCCTAGGCAGATAAATCAGCCTAGGTATAGGGATGGTGCCAAGGAAAAAGCTGTGAAAGCTGCCATGTTGTTGCACTTTTGTACTCCCCTTGGGATGCCTTGAACAGCTGCAGTGTGCCTGGAGCTAAGGGCTTCCTAGTTTTAAAAATCCTAGCCCTAGGCCTAAGCCTAACAGTAACCCTGGGAAGGTAAATCAGCCTGGTGTTAGGCGTCTTGCCAAGGAAAAAGCCGTGAAAGCAGCCATGTTGTGGCACTTTTGCACTCCCTTTTGGATGCCTTTCACAGCTCCAGTGTGCCTGGAACTCAGGGCTTCCTGCTTTTAAAAATCCTAGCCCTAGGCCGAACCCCAACCCTAAGACGAGAAAGGCAAATCAGCCAGGAATTAGGCATGTCCCCAAGGAAAAAGCTGTGGAGGCAGGCATGTTGTGCTACTTTTGCGCTCTTCTTGGCTAGTCCTTCGCAGCTGCTGTGTTCTTGGAACTCAGGGCTTTCTGGTTAATAGAGCCCTTACCCTAGGCGTAACTCAAACCTTAACCCTAGGAAGGAAAATCAGCCTATGGTTCGGGATGGTCTCATGGAAATATCAGTGGTGGCAGCCAAGTTGCGTCACTTTTGCGCTCCCCTTGGGATGCCTTTCGCAGCTGCAGTGTGCCTGGAGCCCAGGGCTTCCTGGTTTTAAAAGTCCTAGGCCTAAGCCTAACAGTAACACTAGGAAGGTAAATCAGCCGGGTATTAGGGTTCTTCCTAAGGGAAAAGCCGTGAAAGCAGCCATGTTGTGGCACTTCTGCACTCCCTTTGGGATGCCTTTGGCAGATGAAGTAAGCCTGGAACTCAGGGCTTCCTGGTTAAAGAAATCCAAGCCCTAGGCTGAACCCTAACCCTAACCCTAGGCAGATAAATCAGCCTAGGTATAGGGATGGTGCCAAGGAAAAAGCTGTGAAAGCTGCCATGTTGTTGCACTTTTGTACTCCCCTTGGGATGCCTTGAACAGCTGCAGTGTGCCTGGAGCTAAGGGCTTCCTAGTTTTAAAAATCCTAGACCTAGGCCTAAGCCTAACAGTAACCCTGGGAAGGTAAATCAGCCTGGTGTTAGGCTTCTTGCCAAGGAAAAAGCCGTGAAAGCAGCCATGTTGTGGCACTTTTGCACTCCCTTTTGGATGCCTTTCACAGCTGCAGTGTGCCTGGAACTCAGGGCTTCCTGCTTTTAAAAATCCTAGCCCTAGGCCGAACCCCAACCCTAAGACGAGAAAGGCAAATCAGCCAGGAATTAGGCATGTCCCCAAGGAAAAAGCTGTGGAGGCAGGCATGTTGTGCTACTTTTGCGCTCTTCTTGGGTAGTCCTTCGCAGCTGCTGTGTTCTTGGAACTCAGGGCTTTCTGGTTAATAGACCCTTACCCTAGGCGTAACTCAAACCTTAACCCTAGGAAGGAAAATCAGCCTATGGTTCGGGATGGTCTCATGGAAATATCAGTGGTGGCAGCCAAGTTGCGTCACTTTTGCGCTCCCCTTGGGATGCCTGCCTTTCGCAGCTGCAGTGTGCCTGGAGCCGAGGGCTTCCTGGTTTTAAAAGTCCTAGGCCTAAGCCTAACAGTAACCCTAGGAAGGTAAATCAGCCGGGTATTAGGGTTCTTCCTAAGGGAAAAGCCGTGAAAGCAGCCATGTTGTGGCACTTCTGCACTCCCTTTGGGATGCCTTTGGCAGATGAAGTAAGCCTGGAACTCAGGGCTTCCTGGTTAAAGAAATCCAAGCCCTAGGCTGAAGCCTAACCCTAACCCTAGGCAGATAAATCAGCCTAGGTATAGGGATGGTGCCAAGGAAAAAGCTGTGAAAGCTGCCATGTTGTTGCACTTTTGTACTCCCCTTGGGATGCCTTGAACAGCTGCAGTGTGCCTGGAGCTAAGGGCTTCCTAGTTTTAAAAATCCTAGCCCTAGGCCTAAGCCTAACAGTAACCCTGGGAAGGTAAATCAGCCTGGTGTTAGGCGTCTTGCCAAGGAAAAAGCCGTGAAAGCAGCCATGTTGTGGCACTTTTGCACTCCCTTTTGGATGCCTTTCACAGCTCCAGTGTGCCTGGAACTCAGGGCTTCCTGCTTTTAAAAATCCTAGCCCTAGGCCGAACCCCAACCCTAAGACGAGAAAGGCAAATCAGCCAGGAATTAGGCATGTCCCCAAGGAAAAAGCTGTGGAGGCAGGCATGTTGTGCTACTTTTGCGCTCTTCTTGGCTAGTCCTTCGCAGCTGCTGTGTTCTTGGAACTCAGGGCTTTCTGGTTAATAGACCCTTACCCTAGGCGTAACTCAAACCTTAACCCTAGGAAGGAAAATCAGCCTATGGTTCGGGATGGTCTCATGGAAATATCAGTGGTGGCAGCCAAGTTGCGTCACTTTTGCGCTCCCCTTGGGATGCCTTTCGCAGCTGCAGTGTGCCTGGAGCCGAGGGCTTCCTGGTTTTAAAAGTCCTAGGCCTAAGCCTAACAGTAACCCTAGGAAGGTAAATCAGCCGGGTATTAGGGTTCTTCCTAAGGGAAAAGCCGTGAAAGCAGCCATGTTGTGGCACTTCTGCACTCCCTTTGGGATGCCTTTGGCAGATGAAGTAAGCCTGGAACTCAGGGCTTCCTGGTTAAAGAAATCCAAGCCCTAGGCTGAACCCTAACCCTAACCCTAGGCAGATAAATCAGCCTAGGTATAGGGATGGTGCCAAGGAAAAAGCTGTGAAAGCTGCCATGTTGTTGCACTTTTGTACTCCCCTTGGGATGCCTTGAACAGCTGCAGTGTGCCTGGAGCTAAGGGCTTCCTAGTTTTAAAAATCCTAGCCCTAGGCCTAAGCCTAACAGTAACCCTGGGAAGGTAAATCAGCCTGGTGTTAGGCTTCTTGCCAAGGAAAAAGCCATGAAACAGCCATGTTGTGGCACTTTTGCACTCCCTTTTGGATGCCTTTCACAGCTCCAGTGTGCCTGGAACTCAGGGCTTCCTGATTTTAAAAATCCTAGCCCTAGGCCGAACCCCAACCCTAAGACGAGAAAGGCAAATCAGCCAGGAATTAGGCATGTCCCCAAGGAAAAAGCTGTGGAGGCAGGCATGTTGTGCTACTTTTGCGCTCTTCTTGGCTAGTCCTTCGCAGCTGCTGTGTTCTTGGAACTCAGGGCTTTCTGGTTAATAGACCCTTACCCTAGGCGTAACTCAAACCTTAACCCTAGGAAGGAAAATCAGCCTATGGTTCGGGATGGTCTCATGGAAATATCAGTGGTGGCAGCCAAGTTGCGTCACTTTTGCGCTCACCTTGGGATGCCTGCCTTTCGCAGCTGCAGTGTGCCTGGAGCCCAGGGCTTCCTGGTTTTAAAAGTCCTAGGCCTAAGCCTAACAGTAACCCTAGGAAGGTAAATCAGCCGGGTATTAGGGTTCTTCCTAAGGGAAAAGCCGTGAAAGCAGCCATGTTGTGGCACTTCTGCACTCCCTTTGGGATGCCTTTGGCAGATGAAGTAAGCCTGGAACTCAGGGCTTCCTGGTTAAAGAAATCCAAGCCCTAGGCTGAACCCTAACCCTAACCCTAGGCAGATAAATCAACCTAGGTATAGGGATGGTGCCAAGGAAAAAGCTGTGAAAGCTGCCATGTTGTTGCACTTTTGTACTCCCCTTGGGATGCCTTGAACAGCTGCAGTGTGCCTGGAGCTAAGGGCTTCCTAGTTTTAAAAATCCTAGCCCTAGGCCTAAGCCTAACAGTAACCCTGGGAAGGTAAATCAGCCTGGTGTTAGGCTTCTTGCCAAGGAAAAAGCCGTGAAAGCAGCCATGTTGTGGCACTTTTGCACTCCCTTTTGGATGCCTTTCACAGCTGCAGTGTGCCTGGAACTCAGGGCTTCCTGCTTTTAAAAATCCTAGCCCTAGGCCGAACCCCAACCCTAAGACGAGAAAGGCAAATCAGCCAGGAATTAGGCATGTCCCCAAGGAAAAAGCTGTGGAGGCAGGCATGTTGTGGTACTTTTGCGCTCTTCTTGGCTAGTCCTTCGCAGCTGCTGTGTTCTTGGAACTCAGGGCTTTCTGGTTAATAGACCCTTACCCTAGGCGTAACTCAAACCTTAACCCTAGGAAGGAAAATCAGCCTATGGTTCGGGATGGTCTCATGGAAATATCAGTGGTGGCAGCCAAGTTGCGTCACTTTTGCGCTCCCCTTGGGATGCCTGCCTTTCGCAGCTGCAGTGTGCCTGGAGCCCAGGGCTTCCTGGTTTTAAAAGTCCTAGGCCTAAGCCTAACAGTAACCCTAGGAAGGTAAATCAGCCGGGTATTAGGCTTCTTCCTAAGGGAAAAGCCGTGAAAGCAGCCATGTTGTGGCACTTCTGCACTCCCTTTGGGATGCCTTTGGCAGATGAAGTAAGCCTGGAACTCAGGGCTTCCTGGTTAAAGAAATCACAGCCCTAGGCTGAACCCTAACCCTAACCCTAGGCAGATAAATCAACCTAGGTATAGGGATGGTGCCAAGGAAAAAGCTGTGAAAGCTGCCATGTTGTTGCACTTTTGTACTCCCCTTGGGATGCCTTTCACAGCTGCAGTGTGCCTGGAGCTAAGGGCTTCCTAGTTTTAAAAATCCTAGCCCTAGGCCTAAGCCTAACAGTAACCCTGGGAAGGTAAATCAGCCTGGTGTTAGGCGTCTTGCCAAGGAAAAAGCCGTGAAACAGCCATGTTGTGGCACTTTTGCACTCCCTTTTGGATGCCTTTCACAGCTCCAGTGTGCCTGGAACTCAGGGCTTCCTGATTTTAAAAATCCTAGCCCTAGGCCGAACCCCAACCCTAAGACGAGAAAGGCAAATCAGCCAGGAATTAGGCATGTCCCCAAGGAAAAAGCTGTGGAGGCAGGCATGTTGTGGTACTTTTGCGCTCTTCTTGGCTAGTCCTTCGCAGCTGCTGTGTTCTTGGAACTCAGGGCTTTCTGGTTAATAGAGCCCTTACCCTAGGCGTAACTCAAACCTTAACCCTAGGAAGGAAAATCAGCCTATGGTTCGGGATGGTCTCATGGAAATATCAGTGGTGGCAGCCAAGTTGCGTCACTTTTGCGCTCCCCTTGGGATGCCTTTCGCAGCTGCAGTGTGCCTGGAGCCCAGGGCTTCCTGGTTTTAAAAGTCCTAGGCCTAAGCCTAACAGTAACCCTAGGAAGGTAAATCAGCCGGGTATTAGGGTTCTTCCTAAGGGAAAAGCCGTGAAAGCAGCCATGTTGTGGCACTTCTGCACTCCCTTTGGGATGCCTTTGGCAGATGAAGTAAGCCTGGAACTCAGGGCTTCCTGGTTAAAGAAATCCAAGCCCTAGGCTGAACCCTAACCCTAACCCTAGGCAGATAAATCAACCTAGGTATAGGGATGGTGCCAAGGAAAAAGCTGTGAAAGCTGCCATGTTGTTGCACTTTTGTACTCCCCTTGGGATGCCTTGAACAGCTGCAGTGTGCCTGGAGCTAAGGGCTTCCTAGTTTTAAAAATCCTAGCCCTAGGCCTAAGCCTAACAGTAACCCTGGGAAGGTAAATCAGCCTGGTGTTAGGCTTCTTGCCAAGGAAAAAGCCGTGAAAGCAGCCATGTTGTGGCACTTTTGCACTCCCTTTTGGATGCCTTTCACAGCTGCAGTGTGCCTGGAACTCAGGGCTTCCTGCTTTTAAAAATCCTAGCCCTAGGCCGAACCCCAACCCTAAGACGAGAAAGGCAAATCAGCCAGGAATTAGGCATGTCCCCAAGGAAAAAGCTGTGGAGGCAGGCATGTTGTGGTACTTTTGCGCTCTTCTTGGCTAGTCCTTCGCAGCTGCTGTGTTCTTGGAACTCAGGGCTTTCTGGTTAATAGACCCTTACCCTAGGCGTAACTCAAACCTTAACCCTAGGAAGGAAAATCAGCCTATGGTTCGGGATGGTCTCATGGAAATATCAGTGGTGGCAGCCAAGTTGCGTCACTTTTGCGCTCCCCTTGGGATGCCTGCCTTTCGCAGCTGCAGTGTGCCTGGAGCCCAGGGCTTCCTGGTTTTAAAAGTCCTAGGCCTAAGCCTAACAGTAACCCTAGGAAGGTAAATCAGCCGGGTATTAGGGTTCTTCCTAAGGGAAAAGCCGTGAAAGCAGCCATGTTGTGGCACTTCTGCACTCCCTTTGGGATGCCTTTGGCAGATGAAGTAAGCCTGGAACTCAGGGCTTCCTGGTTAAAGAAATCACAGCCCTAGGCTGAACCCTAACCCTAACCCTAGGCAGATAAATCAGCCTAGGTATAGGGATGGTGCCAAGGAAAAAGCTGTGAAAGCTGCCATGTTGTTGCACTTTTGTACTCCCCTTGGGATGCCTTGAACAGCTGCAGTGTGCCTGGAGCTAAGGGCTTCCTAGTTTTAAAAATCCTAGCCCTAGGCCTAAGCCTAACAGTAACCCTGGGAAGGTAAATCAGCCTGGTGTTAGGCGTCTTGCCAAGGAAAAAGCCGTGAAAGCAGCCATGTTGTGGCACTTTTGCACTCCCTTTTGGATGCCTTTCACAGCTGCAGTGTGCCTGGAACTCAGGGCTTCCTGCTTTTAAAAATCCTAGCCCTAGGCCGAACCCCAACCCTAAGACGAGAAAGGCAAATCAGCCAGGAATTAGGCATGTCCCCAAGGAAAAAGCTGTGGAGGCAGGCATGTTGTGGTACTTTTGCGCTCTTCTTGGCTAGTCCTTCGCAGCTGCTGTGTTCTTGGAACTCAGGGCTTTCTGGTTAATAGACCCTTACCCTAGGCGTAACTCAAACCTTAAGCCTAGGAAGGAAAATCAGCCTATGGTTTGGGATGGTCTCATGGAAATATCAGTGGTGGCAGCCAAGTTGCGTCACTTTTGCGCTCCCCTTGGGATGCCTGCCTTTCGCAGCTGCAGTGTGCCTGAAGCCCAGGGCTTCCTGGTTTTAAAAGTCCTAGGCCTAAGCCTAACAGTAACCCTAGGAAGGTAAATCAGCCGGGTATTAGGCTTCTTCCTAAGGGAAAAGCCGTGAAAGCAGCCATGTTGTGGCACTTCTGCACTCCCTTTGGGATGCCTTTGGCAGATGAAGTAAGCCTGGAACTCAGGGCTTCCTGGTTAAAGAAATCACAGCCCTAGGCTGAACCCTAACCCTAACCCTAGGCAGATAAATCAACCTAGGTATAGGGATGGTGCCAAGGAAAAAGCTGTGAAAGCTGCCATGTTGTTGCACTTTTGTACTCCCCTTGGGATGCCTTGAACAGCTGCAGTGTGCCTGGAGCTAAGGGCTTCCTAGTTTTAAAAATCCTAGCCCTAGCCCTAAGCCTAACAGTAACCCTGGGAAGGTAAATCAGCCTGGTGTTAGGCGTCTTGCCAAGGAAAAAGCCGTGAAACAGCCATGTTGTGGCACTTTTGCACTCCCTTTTGGATGCCTTTCACAGCTCCAGTGTGCCTGGAACTCAGGGCTTCCTGATTTTAAAAATCCTAGCCCTAGGCCGAACCCCAACCCTAAGACGAGAAAGGCAAATCAGCCAGGAATTAGGCATGTCCCCAAGGAAAAAGCTGTGGAGGCAGGCATGTTGTGGTACTTTTGCGCTCTTCTTGGCTAGTCCTTCGCAGCTGCTGTGTTCTTGGAACTCAGGGCTTTCTGGTTAATAGAGCCCTTACCCTAGGCGTAACTCAAACCTTAACCCTAGGAAGGAAAATCAGCCTATGGTTCGGGATGGTCTCATGGAAATATCAGTGGTGGCAGCCAAGTTGCGTCACTTTTGCGCTCCCCTTGGGATGCCTTTCGCAGCTGCAGTGTGCCTGGAGCCCAGGGCTTCCTGGTTTTAAAAGTCCTAGGCCTAAGCCTAACAGTAACCCTAGGAAGGTAAATCAGCCGGGTATTAGGGTTCTTCCTAAGGGAAAAGCCGTGAAAGCAGCCATGTTGTGGCACTTCTGCACTCCCTTTGGGATGCCTTTGGCAGATGAAGTAAGCCTGGAACTCAGGGCTTCCTGCTTAAAGAAATCCAAGCCCTAGGCTGAACCCTAACCCTAACCCTAGGCAGATAAATCAGCCTAGGTATAGGGATGGTGCCAAGGAAAAAGCTGTGAAAGCTGCCATGTTGTTGCACTTTTGTACTCCCCTTGGGATGCCTTGAACAGCTGCAGTGTGCCTGGAGCTAAGGGCTTCCTAGTTTTAAAAATCCTAGCCCTAGGCCTAAGCCTAACAGTAACCCTGGGAAGGTAAATCAGCCTGGTGTTAGGCGTCTTGCCAAGGAAAAAGCCGTGAAAGCAGCCATGTTGTGGCACTTTTGCACTCCCTTTTGGATGCCTTTCACAGCTGCAGTGTGCCTGGAACTCAGGGCTTCCTGCTTTTAAAAATCCTAGCCCTAGGCCGAACCCCAACCCTAAGACGAGAAAGGCAAATCAGCCAGGAATTAGGCATGTCCCCAAGGAAAAAGCTGTGGAGGCAGGCATGTTGTGGTACTTTTGCGCTCTTCTTGGCTAGTCCTTCGCAGCTGCTGTGTTCTTGGAACTCAGGGCTTTCTGGTTAATAGACCCTTACCCTAGGCGTAACTCAAACCTTAACCCTAGGAAGGAAAATCAGCCTATGGTTCGGGATGGTCTCATGGAAATATCAGTGGTGGCAGCCAAGTTGCGTCACTTTTGCGCTCACCTTGGGATGCCTGCCTTTCGCAGCTGCAGTGTGCCTGGAGCCCAGGGCTTCCTGGTTTTAAAAGTCCTAGGCCTAAGCCTAACAGTAACCCTAGGAAGGTAAATCAGCCGGGTATTAGGGTTCTTCCTAAGGGAAAAGCCGTGAAAGCAGCCATGTTGTGGCACTTCTGCACTCCCTTTGGGATGCCTTTGGCAGATGAAGTAAGCCTGGAACTCAGGGCTTCCTGGTTAAAGAAATCACAGCCCTAGGCTGAACCCTAACCCTAACCCTAGGCAGATAAATCAACCTAGGTTTAGGGATGGTGCCAAGGAAAAAGCTGTGAAAGCTGCCATGTTGTTGCACTTTTGTACTCCCCTTGGGATGCCTTGAACAGCTGCAGTGTGCCTGGAGCCCAGGGCTTCCTAGTTTTAAAAATCCTAGCCCTAGGCCTAAGCCTAACAGTAACCCTGGGAAGGTAAATCAGCCTGGTGTTAGGCGTCTTGCCAAGGAAAAAGCCGTGAAACAGCCATGTTGTGGCACTTTTGCACTCCCTTTTGGATGCCTTTCACAGCTCCAGTGTGCCTGGAACTCAGGGCTTCCTGCTTTTAAAAATCCTAGCCCTAGGCCGAACCCCAACCCTAAGACGAGAAAGGCAAATCAGCCAGGAATTAGGCATGTCCCCAAGGAAAAAGCTGTGGAGGCAGGCATGTTGTGCTACTTTTGCGCTCTTCTTGGCTAGTCCTTCGCAGCTGCTGTGTTCTTGGAACTCAGGGCTTTCTGGTTAATAGACCCTTACCCTAGGCGTAACTCAAACCTTAACCCTAGGAAGGAAAATCAGCCTATGGTTCGGGATGGTCTCATGGAAATATCAGTGGTGGCAGCCAAGTTGCGTCACTTTTGCGCTCACCTTGGGATGCCTGCCTTTCGCAGCTGCAGTGTGCCTGGAGCCCAGGGCTTCCTGGTTTTAAAAGTCCTAGGCCTAAGCCTAACAGTAACCCTAGGAAGGTAAATCAGCCGGGTATTAGGGTTCTTCCTAAGGGAAAAGCCGTGAAAGCAGCCATGTTGTGGCACTTCTGCACTCCCTTTGGGATGCCTTTGGCAGATGAAGTAAGCCTGGAACTCAGGGCTTCCTGGTTAAAGAAATCCAAGCCCTAGGCTGAACCCTAACCCTAACCCTAGGCAGATAAATCAGCCTAGGTATAGGGATGGTGCCAAGGAAAAAGCTGTGAAAGCTGCCATGTTGTTGCACTTTTGTACTCCCCTTGGGATGCCTTGAACAGCTGCAGTGTGCCTGGAGCTAAGGGCTTCCTAGTTTTAAAAATCCTAGCCCTAGGCCTAAGCCTAACAGTAACCCTGGGAAGGTAAATCAGCCTGGTGTTAGGCGTCTTGCCAAGGAAAAAGCCGTGAAAGCAGCCATGTTGTGGCACTTTTGCACTCCCTTTTGGATGCCTTTCACAGCTCCAGTGTGCCTGGAACTCAGGGCTTCCTGCTTTTAAAAATCCTAGCCCTAGGCCGAACCCCAACCCTAAGACGAGAAAGGCAAATCAGCCAGGAATTAGGCATGTCCCCAAGGAAAAAGCTGTGGAGGCAGGCATGTTGTGGTACTTTTGCGCTCTTCTTGGCTAGTCCTTCGCAGCTGCTGTGTTCTTGGAACTCAGGGCTTTCTGGTTAATAGACCCTTACCCTAGGCGTAACTCAAACCTTAACCCTAGGAAGGAAAATCAGCCTATGGTTCGGGATGGTCTCATGGAAATATCAGTGGTGGCAGCCAAGTTGCGTCACTTTTGCGCTCCCCTTGGGATGCCTGCCTTTCGCAGCTGCAGTGTGCCTGGAGCCCAGGGCTTCCTGGTTTTAAAAGTCCTAGGCCTAAGCCTAACAGTAACCCTAGGAAGGTAAATCAGCCGGGTATTAGGCTTCTTCCTAAGGGAAAAGCCGTGAAAGCAGCCATGTTGTGGCACTTCTGCACTCCCTTTGGGATGCCTTTGGCAGATGAAGTAAGCCTGGAACTCAGGGCTTCCTGGTTAAAGAAATCACAGCCCTAGGCTGAACCCTAACCCTAACCCTAGGCAGATAAATCAACCTAGGTATAGGGATGGTGCCAAGGAAAAAGCTGTGAAAGCTGCCATGTTGTTGCACTTTTGTACTCCCCTTGGGATGCCTTGAACAGCTGCAGTGTGCCTGGAGCTAAGGGCTTCCTAGTTTTAAAAATCCTAGCCCTAGGCCTAAGCCTAACAGTAACCCTGGGAAGGTAAATCAGCCTGGTGTTAGGCGTCTTGCCAAGGAAAAAGCCGTGAAACAGCCATGTTGTGGCACTTTTGCACTCCCTTTTGGATGCCTTTCACAGCTCCAGTGTGCCTGGAACTCAGGGCTTCCTGATTTTAAAAATCCTAGCCCTAGGCCGAACCCCAACCCTAAGACGAGAAAGGCAAATCAGCCAGGAATTAGGCATGTCCCCAAGGAAAAAGCTGTGGAGGCAGGCATGTTGTGGTACTTTTGCGCTCTTCTTGGCTAGTCCTTCGCAGCTGCTGTGTTCTTGGAACTCAGGGCTTTCTGGTTAATAGAACCCTTACCCTAGGCGTAACTCAAACCTTAACCCTAGGAAGGAAAATCAGCCTATGGTTCGGGATGGTCTCATGGAAATATCAGTGGTGGCAGCCAAGTTGCGTCACTTTTGCGCTCCCCTTGGGATGCCTTTCGCAGCTGCAGTGTGCCTGGAGCCCAGGGCTTCCTGGTTTTAAAAGTCCTAGGCCTAAGCCTAACAGTAACCCTAGGAAGGTAAATCAGCCGGGTATTAGGGTTCTTCCTAAGGGAAAAGCCGTGAAAGCAGCCATGTTGTGGCACTTCTGCACTCCCTTTGGGATGCCTTTGGCAGATGAAGTAAGCCTGGAACTCAGGGCTTCCTGGTTAAAGAAATCCAAGCCCTAGGCTGAACCCTAACCCTAACCCTAGGCAGATAAATCAGCCTAGGTATAGGGATGGTGCCAAGGAAAAAGCTGTGAAAGCTGCCATGTTGTTGCACTTTTGTACTCCCCTTGGGATGCCTTGAACAGCTGCAGTGTGCCTGGAGCTAAGGGCTTCCTAGTTTTAAAAATCCTAGCCCTAGGCCTAAGCCTAACAGTAACCCTGGGAAGGTAAATCAGCCTGGTGTTAGGCGTCTTGCCAAGGAAAAAGCCGTGAAAGCAGCCATGTTGTGGCACTTTTGCACTCCCTTTTGGATGCCTTTCACAGCTCCAGTGTGCCTGGAACTCAGGGCTTCCTGCTTTTAAAAATCCTAGCCCTAGGCCGAACCCCAACCCTAAGACGAGAAAGGCAAATCAGCCAGGAATTAGGCATGTCCCCAAGGAAAAAGCTGTGGAGGCAGGCATGTTGTGCTACTTTTGCGCTCTTCTTGGCTAGTCCTTCGCAGCTGCTGTGTTCTTGGAACTCAGGGCTTTCTGGTTAATAGACCCTTACCCTAGGCGTAACTCAAACCTTAACCCTAGGAAGGAAAATCAGCCTATGGTTCGGGATGGTCTCATGGAAATATCAGTGGTGGCAGCCAAGTTGCGTCACTTTTGCGCTCCCCTTGGGATGCCTGCCTTTCGCAGCTGCAGTGTGCCTGGAGCCCAGGGCTTCCTGGTTTTAAAAGTCCTAGGCCTAAGCCTAACAGTAACCCTAGGAAGGTAAATCAGCCGGGTATTAGGGTTCTTCCTAAGGGAAAAGCCGTGAAAGCAGCCATGTTGTGGCACTTCTGCACTCCCTTTGGGATGCCTTTGGCAGATGAAGTAAGCCTGGAACTCAGGGCTTCCTGGTTAAAGAAATCCAAGCCCTAGGCTGAACCCTAACCCTAACCCTAGGCAGATAAATCAACCTAGGTTTAGGGATGGTGCCAAGGAAAAAGCTGTGAAAGCTGCCATGTTGTTGCACTTTTGTACTCCCCTTGGGATGCCTTGAACAGCTGCAGTGTGCCTGGAGCCCAGGGCTTCCTAGTTTTAAAAATCCTAGCCCTAGGCCTAAGCCTAACAGTAACCCTGGGAAGGTAAATCAGCCTGGTGTTAGGCGTCTTGCCAAGGAAAAAGCCGTGAAACAGCCATGTTGTGGCACTTTTGCACTCCCTTTTGGATGCCTTTCACAGCTCCAGTGTGCCTGGAACTCAGGGCTTCCTGCTTTTAAAAATCCTAGCCCTAGGCCGAACCCCAACCCTAAGACGAGAAAGGCAAATCAGCCAGGAATTAGGCATGTCCCCAAGGAAAAAGCTGTGGAGGCAGGCATGTTGTGCTACTTTTGCGCTCTTCTTGGCTAGTCCTTCGCAGCTGCTGTGTTCTTGGAACTCAGGGCTTTCTGGTTAATAGACCCTTACCCTAGGCGTAACTCAAACCTTAAGCCTAGGAAGGAAAATCAGCCTATGGTTCGGGATGGTCTCATGGAAATATCAGTGGTGGCAGCCAAGTTGCGTCACTTTTGCGCTCACCTTGGGATGCCTGCCTTTCGCAGCTGCAGTGTGCCTGGAGCCCAGGGCTTCCTGGTTTTAAAAGTCCTAGGCCTAAGCCTAACAGTAACCCTAGGAAGGTAAATCAGCCGGGTATTAGGGTTCTTCCTAAGGGAAAAGCCGTGAAAGCAGCCATGTTGTGGCACTTCTGCACTCCCTTTGGGATGCCTTTGGCAGATGAAGTAAGCCTGGAACTCAGGGCTTCCTGGTTAAAGAAATCACAGCCCTAGGCTGAACCCTAACCCTAACCCTAGGCAGATAAATCAGCCTAGGTATAGGGATGGTGCCAAGGAAAAAGCTGTGAAAGCTGCCATGTTGTTGCACTTTTGTACTCCCCTTGGGATGCCTTGAACAGCTGCAGTGTGCCTGGAGCTAAGGGCTTCCTAGTTTTAAAAATCCTAGCCCTAGGCCTAAGCCTAACAGTAACCCTGGGAAGGTAAATCAGCCTGGTGTTAGGCGTCTTGCCAAGGAAAAAGCCGTGAAAGCAGCCATGTTGTGGCACTTTTGCACTCCCTTTTGGATGCCTTTCACAGCTGCAGTGTGCCTGGAACTCAGGGCTTCCTGCTTTTAAAAATCCTAGCCCTAGGCCGAACCCCAACCCTAAGACGAGAAAGGCAAATCAGCCAGGAATTAGGCATGTCCCCAAGGAAAAAGCTGTGGAGGCAGGCATGTTGTGGTACTTTTGCGCTCTTCTTGGCTAGTCCTTCGCAGCTGCTGTGTTCTTGGAACTCAGGGCTTTCTGGTTAATAGACCCTTACCCTAGGCGTAACTCAAACCTTAACCCTAGGAAGGAAAATCAGCCTATGGTTCGGGATGGTCTCATGGAAATATCAGTGGTGGCAGCCAAGTTGCGTCACTTTTGCGCTCCCCTTGGGATGCCTTTCGCAGCTGCAGTGTGCCTGGAGCCCAGGGCTTCCTGGTTTTAAAAGTCCTAGGCCTAAGCCTAACAGTAACCCTAGGAAGGTAAATCAGCCGGGTATTAGGGTTCTTCCTAAGGGAAAAGCCGTGAAAGCAGCCATGTTGTGGCACTTCTGCACTCCCTTTGGGATGCCTTTGGCAGATGAAGTAAGCCTGGAACTCAGGGCTTCCTGGTTAAAGAAATCCAAGCCCTAGGCTGAACCCTAACCCTAACCCTAGGCAGATAAATCAGCCTAGGTATAGGGATGGTGCCAAGGAAAAAGCTGTGAAAGCTGCCATGTTGTTGCACTTTTGTACTCCCCTTGGGATGCCTTGAACAGCTGCAGTGTGCCTGGAGCTAAGGGCTTCCTAGTTTTAAAAATCCTAGCCCTAGGCCCAAGCCTAACAGTAACCCTGGGAAGGTAAATCAGCCTGGTGTTAGGCGTCTTGCCAAGGAAAAAGCCGTGAAAGCAGCCATGTTGTGGCACTTTTGCACTCCCTTTTGGATGCCTTTCACAGCTGCAGTGTGCCTGGAACTCAGGGCTTCCTGCTTTTAAAAATCCTAGCCCTAGGCCGAACCCCAACCCTAAGACGAGAAAGGCAAATCAGCCAGGAATTAGGCATGTCCCCAAGGAAAAAGCTGTGGAGGCAGGCATGTTGTGCTACTTTTGCGCTCTTCTTGGCTAGTCCTTCGCAGCTGCTGTGTTCTTGGAACTCAGGGCTTTCTGGTTAATAGACCCTTACCCTAGGCGTAACTCAAACCTTAACCCTAGGAAGGAAAATCAGCCTATGGTTCGGGATGGTCTCATGGAAATATCAGTGGTGGCAGCCAAGTTGCGTCACTTTTGCGCTCACCTTGGGATGCCTGCCTTTCGCAGCTGCAGTGTGCCTGGAGCCCAGGGCTTCCTGGTTTTAAAAGTCCTAGGCCTAAGCCTAACAGTAACCCTAGGAAGGTAAATCAGCCGGGTATTAGGGTTCTTCCTAAGGGAAAAGCCGTGAAAGCAGCCATGTTGTGGCACTTCTGCACTCCCTTTGGGATGCCTTTGGCAGATGAAGTAAGCCTGGAACTCAGGGCTTCCTGGTTAAAGAAATCACAGCCCTAGGCTGAACCCTAACCCTAACCCTAGGCAGATAAATCAGCCTAGGTATAGGGATGGTGCCAAGGAAAAAGCTGTGAAAGCTGCCATGTTGTTGCACTTTTGTACTCCCCTTGGGATGCCTTGAACAGCTGCAGTGTGCCTGGAGCCCAGGGCTTCCTAGTTTTAAAAATCCTAGCCCTAGGCCTAAGCCTAACAGTAACCCTGGGAAGGTAAATCAGCCTGGTGTTAGGCGTCTTGCCAAGGAAAAAGCCGTGAAACAGCCATGTTGTGGCACTTTTGCACTCCCTTTTGGATGCCTTTCACAGCTCCAGTGTGCCTGGAACTCAGGGCTTCCTGCTTTTAAAAATCCTAGCCCTAGGCCGAACCCCAACCCTAAGACGAGAAAGGCAAATCAGCCAGGAATTAGGCATGTCCCCAAGGAAAAAGCTGTGGAGGCAGGCATGTTGTGCTACTTTTGCGCTCTTCTTGGCTAGTCCTTCGCAGCTGCTGTGTTCTTGGAACTCAGGGCTTTCTGGTTAATAGACCCTTACCCTAGGCGTAACTCAAACCTTAAGCCTAGGAAGGAAAATCAGCCTATGGTTCGGGATGGTCTCATGGAAATATCAGTGGTGGCAGCCAAGTTGCGTCACTTTTGCGCTCACCTTGGGATGCCTGCCTTTCGCAGCTGCAGTGTGCCTGGAGCCCAGGGCTTCCTGGTTTTAAAAGTCCTAGGCCTAAGCCTAACAGTAACCCTAGGAAGGTAAATCAGCCGGGTATTAGGGTTCTTCCTAAGGGAAAAGTCGTGAAAGCAGCCATGTTGTGGCACTTCTGCACTCCCTTTGGGATGCCTTTGGCAGATGAAGTAAGCCTGGAACTCAGGGCTTCCTGGTTAAAGAAATCACAGCCCTAGGCTGAACCCTAACCCTAACCCTAGGCAGATAAATCAGCCTAGGTATAGGGATGGTGCCAAGGAAAAAGCTGTGAAAGCTGCCATGTTGTTGCACTTTTGTACTCCCCTTGGGATGCCTTGAACAGCTGCAGTGTGCCTGGAGCTAAGGGCTTCCTAGTTTTAAAAATCCTAGCCCTAGGCCTAAGCCTAACAGTAACCCTGGGAAGGTAAATCAGCCTGGTGTTAGGCGTCTTGCCAAGGAAAAAGCCGTGAAAGCAGCCATGTTGTGGCACTTTTGCACTCCCTTTTGGATGCCTTTCACAGCTGCAGTGTGCCTGGAACTCAGGGCTTCCTGCTTTTAAAAATCCTAGCCCTAGGCCGAACCCCAACCCTAAGACGAGAAAGGCAAATCAGCCAGGAATTAGGCATGTCCCCAAGGAAAAAGCTGTGGAGGCAGGCATGTTGTGGTACTTTTGCGCTCTTCTTGGCTAGTCCTTCGCAGCTGCTGTGTTCTTGGAACTCAGGGCTTTCTGGTTAATAGACCCTTACCCTAGGCGTAACTCAAACCTTAACCCTAGGAAGGAAAATCAGCCTATGGTTCGGGATGGTCTCATGGAAATATCAGTGGTGGCAGCCAAGTTGCGTCACTTTTGCGCTCCCCTTGGGATGCCTTTCGCAGCTGCAGTGTGCCTGGAGCCCAGGGCTTCCTGGTTTTAAAAGTCCTAGGCCTAAGCCTAACAGTAACCCTAGGAAGGTAAATCAGCCGGGTATTAGGGTTCTTCCTAAGGGAAAAGCCGTGAAAGCAGCCATGTTGTGGCACTTCTGCACTCCCTTTGGGATGCCTTTGGCAGATGAAGTAAGCCTGGAACTCAGGGCTTCCTGGTTAAAGAAATCCAAGCCCTAGGCTGAACCCTAACCCTAACCCTAGGCAGATAAATCAGCCTAGGTATAGGGATGGTGCCAAGGAAAAAGCTGTGAAAGCTGCCATGTTGTTGCACTTTTGTACTCCCCTTGGGATGCCTTGAACAGCTGCAGTGTGCCTGGAGCTAAGGGCTTCCTAGTTTTAAAAATCCTAGCCCTAGGCCCAAGCCTAACAGTAACCCTGGGAAGGTAAATCAGCCTGGTGTTAGGCGTCTTGCCAAGGAAAAAGCCGTGAAAGCAGCCATGTTGTGGCACTTTTGCACTCCCTTTTGGATGCCTTTCACAGCTGCAGTGTGCCTGGAACTCAGGGCTTCCTGCTTTTAAAAATCCTAGCCCTAGGCCGAACCCCAACCCTAAGACGAGAAAGGCAAATCAGCCAGGAATTAGGCATGTCCCCAAGGAAAAAGCTGTGGAGGCAGGCATGTTGTGCTACTTTTGCGCTCTTCTTGGCTAGTCCTTCGCAGCTGCTGTGTTCTTGGAACTCAGGGCTTTCTGGTTAATAGACCCTTACCCTAGGCGTAACTCAAACCTTAACCCTAGGAAGGAAAATCAGCCTATGGTTCGGGATGGTCTCATGGAAATATCAGTGGTGGCAGCCAAGTTGCGTCACTTTTGCGCTCACCTTGGGATGCCTGCCTTTCGCAGCTGCAGTGTGCCTGGAGCCCAGGGCTTCCTGGTTTTAAAAGTCCTAGGCCTAAGCCTAACAGTAACCCTAGGAAGGTAAATCAGCCGGGTATTAGGGTTCTTCCTAAGGGAAAAGCCGTGAAAGCAGCCATGTTGTGGCACTTCTGCACTCCCTTTGGGATGCCTTTGGCAGATGAAGTAAGCCTGGAACTCAGGGCTTCCTGGTTAAAGAAATCACAGCCCTAGGCTGAACCCTAACCCTAACCCTAGGCAGATAAATCAGCCTAGGTATAGGGATGGTGCCAAGGAAAAAGCTGTGAAAGCTGCCATGTTGTTGCACTTTTGTACTCCCCTTGGGATGCCTTGAACAGCTGCAGTGTGCCTGGAGCTAAGGGCTTCCTAGTTTTAAAAATCCTAGCTCTAGGCCTAAGCCTAACAGTAACCCTGGGAAGGTAAATCAGCCTGGTGTTAGGCGTCTTGCCAAGGAAAAAGCCGTGAAAGCAGCCATGTTGTGGCACTTTTGCACTCCCTTTTGGATGCCTTTCACAGCTCCAGTGTGCCTGGAACTCAGGGCTTCCTGCTTTTAAAAATCCTAGCCCTAGGCCGAACCCCAACCCTAAGACGAGAAAGGCAAATCAGCCAGGAATTAGGCATGTCCCCAAGGAAAAAGCTGTGGAGGCAGGCATGTTGTGGTACTTTTGCGCTCTTCTTGGCTAGTCCTTCGCAGCTGCTGTGTTCTTGGAACTCAGGGCTTTCTGGTTAATAGACCCTTACCCTAGGCGTAACTCAAACCTTAACCCTAGGAAGGAAAATCAGCCTATGGTTCGGGATGGTCTCGTGGAAATATCAGTGGTGGCAGCCAAGTTGCGTCACTTTTGCGCTCCCCTTGGGATGCCTTTCGCAGCTGCAGTGTGCCTGGAGCCCAGGGCTTCCTGGTTTTAAAAGTCCTAGGCCTAAGCCTAACAGTAACCCTAGGAAGGTAAATCAGCCGGGTATTAGGGTTCTTCCTAAGGGAAAAGCCGTGAAAGCAGCCATGTTGTGGCACTTCTGCACTCCCTTTGGGATGCCTTTGGCAGATGAAGTAAGCCTGGAACTCAGGGCTTCCTGGTTAAAGAAATCCAAGCCCTAGGCTGAACCCTAACCCTAACCCTAGGCAGATAAATCAGCCTAGGTATAGGGATGGTGCCAAGGAAAAAGCTGTGAAAGCTGCCATGTTGTTGCACTTTTGTACTCCCCTTGGGATGCCTTGAACAGCTGCAGTGTGCCTGGAGCTAAGGGCTTCCTAGTTTTAAAAATCCTAGCCCTAGGCCTAAGCCTAACAGTAACCCTGGGAAGGTAAATCAGCCTGGTGTTAGGCGTCTTGCCAAGGAAAAAGCCGTGAAACAGCCATGTTGTGGCACTTTTGCACTCCCTTTTGGATGCCTTTCACAGCTCCAGTGTGCCTGGAACTCAGGGCTTCCTGATTTTAAAAATCCTAGCCCTAGGCCGAACCCCAACCCTAAGACGAGAAAGGCAAATCAGCCAGGAATTAGGCATGTCCCCAAGGAAAAAGCTGTGGAGGCAGGCATGTTGTGGTACTTTTGCGCTCTTCTTGGCTAGTCCTTCGCAGCTGCTGTGTTCTTGGAACTCAGGGCTTTCTGGTTAATAGAGCCCTTACCCTAGGCGTAACTCAAACCTTAACCCTAGGAAGGAAAATCAGCCTATGGTTCGGGATGGTCTCATGGAAATATCAGTGGTGGCAGCCAAGTTGCGTCACTTTTGCGCTCCCCTTGGGATGCCTTTCGCAGCTGCAGTGTGCCTGGAGCCCAGGGCTTCCTGGTTTTAAAAGTCCTAGGCCTAAGCCTAACAGTAACCCTAGGAAGGTAAATCAGCTGGGTATTAGGGTTCTTCCTAAGGGAAAAGCCGTGAAAGCAGCCATGTTGTGGCACTTCTGCACTCCCTTTGGGATGCCTTTGGCAGATGAAGTAAGCCTGGAACTCAGGGCTTCCTGGTTAAAGAAATCCAAGCCCTAGGCTGAACCCTAACCCTAACCCTAGGCAGATAAATCAGCCTAGGTATAGGGATGGTGCCAAGGAAAAAGCTGTGAAAGCTGCCATGTTGTTGCACTTTTGTACTCCCCTTGGGATGCCTTGAACAGCTGCAGTGTGCCTGGAGCTAAGGTCTTCCTAGTTTTAAAAATCCTAGACCTAGGCCTAAGCCTAACAGTAACCCTGGGAAGGTAAATCAGCCTGGTGTTAGGCTTCTTGCCAAGGAAAAAGCCGTGAAAGCAGCCATGTTGTGGCACTTTTGCACTCCCTTTTGGATGCCTTTCACAGCTCCAGTGTGCCTGGAACTCAGGGCTTCCTGATTTTAAAAATCCTAGCCCTAGGCCGAACCCCAACCCTAAGACGAGAAAGGCAAATCAGCCAGGAATTAGGCATGTCCCCAAGGAAAAAGCTGTGGAGGCAGGCATGTTGTGGTACTTTTGCGCTCTTCTTGGGTAGTCCTTCGCAGCTGCTGTGTTCTTGGAACTCAGGGCTTTCTGGTTAATAGACCCTTACCCTAGGCGTAACTCAAACCTTAACCCTAGGAAGGAAAATCAGCCTATGGTTCGGGATGGTCTCATGGAAATATCAGTGGTGGCAGCCAAGTTGCGTCACTTTTGCGCTCCCCTTGGGATGCCTGCCTTTCGCAGCTGCAGTGTGCCTGGAGCCCAGGGCTTCCTGGTTTTAAAAGTCCTAGGCCTAAGCCTAACAGTAACCCTAGGAAGGTAAATCAGCCGGGTATTAGGGTTCTTCCTAAGGGAAAAGCCGTGAAAGCAGCCATGTTGTGGCACTTCTGCACTCCCTTTGGGATGCCTTTGGCAGATGAAGTAAGCCTGGAACTCAGGGCTTCCTGGTTAAAGAAATCCAAGCCCTAGGCTGAACCCTAACCCTAACCCTAGGCAGATAAATCAGCCTAGGTATAGGGATGGTGCCAAGGAAAAAGCTGTGAAAGCTGCCATGTTGTTGCACTTTTGTACTCCCCTTGGGATGCCTTGAACAGCTGCAGTGTGCCTGGAGCTAAGGGCTTCCTAGTTTTAAAAATCCTAGACCTAGGCCTAAGCCTAACAGTAACCCTGGGAAGGTAAATCAGCCTGGTGTTAGGCTTCTTGCCAAGGAAAAAGCCGTGAAAGCAGCCATGTTGTGGCACTTTTGCACTCCCTTTTGGATGCCTTTCACAGCTGCAGTGTGCCTGGAACTCAGGGCTTCCTGATTTTAAAAATCCTAGCCCTAGGCCGAACCCCAACCCTAAGACGAGAAAGTCAAATCAGCCAGGAATTAGGCATGTCCCCAAGGAAAAAGCTGTGGAGGCAGGCATGTTGTGGTACTTTTGCGCTCTTCTTGGGTAGTCCTTCGCAGCTGCTGTGTTCTTGGAACTCAGGGCTTTCTGGTTAATAGACCCTTACCCTAGGCGTAACTCAAACCTTAACCCTAGGAAGGAAAATCAGCCTATGGTTCGGGATGGTCTCATGGAAATATCAGTGGTGGCAGCCAAGTTGCGTCACTTTTGCGCTCACCTTGGGATGCCTTTCGCAGCTGCAGTGTGCCTGGAGCCCAGGGCTTCCTGGTTTTAAAAGTCCTAGGCCTAAGCCTAACAGTAACCCTAGGAAGGTAAATCAGCCGGGTATTAGGGTTCTTCCTAAGGGAAAAGCCGGGAAAGCAGCCATGTTGTGGCACTTCTGCACTCCCTTTGGGATGCCTTTGGCAGATGAAGTAAGCCTGGAACTCAGGGCTTCCTGGTTAAAGAAATCACAGCCCTAGGCTGAACCCTAACCCTAACCCTAGGCAGATAAATCAGCCTAGGTATAGGGATGGTGCCAAGGAAAAAGCTGTGAAAGCTGCCATGTTGTTGCACTTTTGTACTCCCCTTGGGATGCCTTGAACAGCTGCAGTGTGCCTGGAGCTAAGGGCTTCCTAGTTTTAAAAATCCTAGCCCTAGGCCTAAGCCTAACAGTAACCCTGGGAAGGTAAATCAGCCTGGTGTTAGGCTTCTTGCCAAGGAAAAAGCCGTGAAACAGCCATGTTGTGGCACTTTTGCACTCCCTTTTGGATGCCTTTCACAGCTGCAGTGTGCCTGGAACTCAGGGCTTCCTGCTTTTAAAAATCCTAGCCCTAGGCCGAACCCCAACCCTAAGACGAGAAAGGCAAATCAGCCAGGAATTAGGCATGTCCCCAAGGAAAAAGCTGTGGAGGCAGGCATGTTGTGGTACTTTTGCGCTCTTCTTGGCTAGTCCTTCGCAGCTGCTGTGTTCTTGGAACTCAGGGCTTTCTGGTTAATAGAGCCCTTACCCTAGGCGTAACTCAAACCTTAACCCTAGGAAGGAAAATCAGCCTATGGTTCGGGATGGTCTCATGGAAATATCAGTGGTGGCAGCCAAGTTGCGTCACTTTTGCGCTCCCCTTGGGATGCCTGCCTTTCGCAGCTGCAGTGTGCCTGGAGCCCAGGGCTTCCTGGTTTTAAAAGTCCTAGGCCTAAGCCTAACAGTAACCCTAGGAAGGTAAATCAGCCGGGTATTAGGGTTCTTCCTAAGGGAAAAGCCGTGAAAGCAGCCATGTTGTGGCACTTCTGCACTCCCTTTGGGATGCCTTTGGCAGATGAAGTAAGCCTGGAACTCAGGGCTTCCTGGTTAAAGAAATCCAAGCCCTAGGCTGAACCCTAACCCTAACCCTAGGCAGATAAATCAGCCTAGGTATAGGGATGGTGCCAAGGAAAAAGCTGTGAAAGCTGCCATGTTGTTGCACTTTTGTACTCCCCTTGGGATGCCTTGAACAGCTGCAGTGTGCCTGGAGCTAAGGGCTTCCTAGTTTTAAAAATCCTAGACCTAGGCCTAAGCCTAACAGTAACCCTGGGAAGGTAAATCAGCCTGGTGTTAGGCTTCTTGCCAAGGAAAAAGCCGTGAAAGCAGCCATGTTGTGGCACTTTTGCACTCCCTTTTGGATGCCTTTCACAGCTCCAGTGTGCCTGGAACTCAGGGCTTCCTGCTTTTAAAAATCCTAGCCCTAGGCCGAACCCCAACCCTAAGACGAGAAAGGCAAATCAGCCAGGAATTAGGCATGTCCCCAAGGAAAAAGCTGTGGAGGCAGGCATGTTGTGGTACTTTCGCGCTCTTCTTGGCTAGTCCTTCGCAGCTGCTGTGTTCTTGGAACTCAGGGCTTTCTGGTTAATAG
This sequence comes from Ammospiza nelsoni, assembly GCF_027579445.1. Taxonomy (NCBI): domain Eukaryota; kingdom Metazoa; phylum Chordata; class Aves; order Passeriformes; family Passerellidae; genus Ammospiza; species Ammospiza nelsoni. The sequence continues at coordinate 479,292 of NW_026683212.1, read as the reverse complement.
ACCCTTACCCTAGGCGTAACTCAAACCTTAACCCTAGGAAGGAAAATCAGCCTATGGTTCGGGATGGTCTCATGGAAATATCAGTGGTGGCAGCCAAGTTGCGTCACTTTTGCGCTCCCCTTGGGATGCCTTTCGCAGCTGCAGTGTGCCTGGAGCCCAGGGCTTCCTGGTTTTAAAAGTCCTAGGCCTAAGCCTAACAGTAACCCTAGGAAGGTAAATCAGCCGGGTATTAGGGTTCTTCCTAAGGGAAAAGCCGTGAAAGCAGCCATGTTGTGGCACTTCTGCACTCCCTTTGGGATGCCTTTGGCAGATGAAGTAAGCCTGGAACTCAGGGCTTCCTGGTTAAAGAAATCCAAGCCCTAGGCTGAACCCTAACCCTAACCCTAGGCAGATAAATCAACCTAGGTATAGGGATGGTGCCAAGGAAAAAGCTGTGAAAGCTGCCATGTTGTTGCACTTTTGTACTCCCCTTGGGATGCCTTGAACAGCTGCAGTGTGCCTGGAGCTAAGGGCTTCCTAGTTTTAAAAATCCTAGCCCTAGGCCTAAGCCTAACAGTAACCCTGGGAAGGTAAATCAGCCTGGTGTTAGGCTTCTTGCCAAGGAAAAAGCCGTGAAAGCAGCCATGTTGTGGCACTTTTGCACTCCCTTTTGGATGCCTTTCACAGCTGCAGTGTGCCTGGAACTCAGGGCTTCCTGCTTTTAAAAATCCTAGCCCTAGGCCGAACCCCAACCCTAAGACGAGAAAGGCAAATCAGCCAGGAATTAGGCATGTCCCCAAGGAAAAAGCTGTGGAGGCAGGCATGTTGTGGTACTTTTGCGCTCTTCTTGGCTAGTCCTTCGCAGCTGCTGCGTTCTTGGAACTCAGGGCTTTCTGGTTAATAGACCCTTACCCTAGGCGTAACTCAAACCTTAACCCTAGGAAGGAAAATCAGCCTATGGTTCGGGATGGTCTCATGGAAATATCAGTGGTGGCAGCCAAGTTGCGTCACTTTTGCGCTCCCCTTGGGATGCCTGCCTTTCGCAGCTGCAGTGTGCCTGGAGCCCAGGGCTTCCTGGTTTTAAAAGTCCTAGGCCTAAGCCTAACAGTAACCCTAGGAAGGTAAATCAGCCGGGTATTAGGGTTCTTCCTAAGGGAAAAGCCGTGAAAGCAGCCATGTTGTGGCACTTCTGCACTCCCTTTGGGATGCCTTTGGCAGATGAAGTAAGCCTGGAACTCAGGGCTTCCTGGTTAAAGAAATCACAGCCCTAGGCTGAACCCTAACCCTAACCCTAGGCAGATAAATCAGCCTAGGTATAGGGATGGTGCCAAGGAAAAAGCTGTGAAAGCTGCCATGTTGTTGCACTTTTGTACTCCCCTTGGGATGCCTTGAACAGCTGCAGTGTGCCTGGAGCTAAGGGCTTCCTAGTTTTAAAAATCCTAGCCCTAGGCCTAAGCCTAACAGTAACCCTGGGAAGGTAAATCAGCCTGGTGTTAGGCGTCTTGCCAAGGAAAAAGCCGTGAAAGCAGCCATGTTGTGGCACTTTTGCACTCCCTTTTGGATGCCTTTCACAGCTCCAGTGTGCCTGGAACTCAGGGCTTCCTGCTTTTAAAAATCCTAGCCCTAGGCCGAACCCCAACCCTAAGACGAGAAAGGCAAATCAGCCAGGAATTAGGCATGTCCCCAAGGAAAAAGCTGTGGAGGCAGGCATGTTGTGGTACTTTTGCGCTCTTCTTGGCTAGTCCTTCGCAGCTGCTGTGTTCTTGGAACTCAGGGCTTTCTGGTTAATAGACCCTTACCCTAGGCGTAACTCAAACCTTAACCCTAGGAAGGAAAATCAGCCTATGGTTCGGGATGGTCTCATGGAAATATCAGTGGTGGCAGCCAAGTTGCGTCACTTTTGCGCTCCCCTTGGGATGCCTGCCTTTCGCAGCTGCAGTGTGCCTGGAGCCCAGGGCTTCCTGGTTTTAAAAGTCCTAGGCCTAAGCCTAACAGTAACCCTAGGAAGGTAAATCAGCCGGGTATTAGGGTTCTTCCTAAGGGAAAAGCCGTGAAAGCAGCCATGTTGTGGCACTTCTGCACTCCCTTTGGGATGCCTTTGGCAGATGAAGTAAGCCTGGAACTCAGGGCTTCCTGGTTAAAGAAATCCAAGCCCTAGGCTGAACCCTAACCCTAACCCTAGGCAGATAAATCAGCCTAGGTATAGGGATGGTGCCAAGGAAAAAGCTGTGAAAGCTGCCATGTTGTTGCACTTTTGTACTCCCCTTGGGATGCCTTGAACAGCTGCAGTGTGCCTGGAGCTAAGGGCTTCCTAGTTTTAAAAATCCTAGCCCTAGGCCTAAGCCTAACAGTAACCCTGGGAAGGTAAATCAGCCTGGTGTTAGGCGTCTTGCCAAGGAAAAAGCCGTGAAAGCAGCCATGTTGTGGCACTTTTGCACTCCCTTTTGGATGCCTTTCACAGCTCCAGTGTGCCTGGAACTCAGGGCTTCCTGCTTTTAAAAATCCTAGCCCTAGGCCGAACCCCAACCCTAAGACGAGAAAGGCAAATCAGCCAGGAATTAGGCATGTCCCCAAGGAAAAAGCTGTGGAGGCAGGCATGTTGTGCTACTTTTGCGCTCTTCTTGGGTAGTCCTTCGCAGCTGCTGTGTTCTTGGAACTCAGGGCTTTCTGGTTAATAGAACCCTTACCCTAGGCGTAACTCAAACCTTAACCCTAGGAAGGAAAATCAACCTATGGTTCGGGATGGTCTCATGGAAATATCAGTGGTGGCAGCCAAGTTGCGTCACTTTTGCGCTCCCCTTGGGATGCCTTTTGCAGCTGCAGTGTGCCTGGAGCCCAGGGCTTCCTGGTTTTAAAAGTCCTAGGCCTAAGCCTAACAGTAACCCTAGGAAGGTAAATCAGCCGGGTATTAGGGTTCTTCCTAAGGGAAAAGCCGGGAAAGCAGCCATGTTGTGGCACTTCTGCACTCCCTTTGGGATGCCTTTGGCAGATGAAGTAAGCCTGGAACTCAGGGCTTCCTGGTTAAAGAAATCACAGCCCTAGGCTGAACCCTAACCCTAACCCTAGGCAGATAAATCAGCCTAGGTATAGGGATGGTGCCAAGGAAAAAGCTGTGAAAGCTGCCATGTTGTTGCACTTTTGTACTCCCCTTGGGATGCCTTGAACAGCTGCAGTGTGCCTGGAGCCCAGGGCTTCCTAGTTTTAAAAATCCTAGCCCTAGGCCTAAGCCTAACAGTAACCCTGGGAAGGTAAATCAGCCTGGTGTTAGGCGTCTTGCCAAGGAAAAAGCCGTGAAAGCAGCCATGTTGTGGCACTTTTGCACTCCCTTTTGGATGCCTTTCACAGCTCCAGTGTGCCTGGAACTCAGGGCTTCCTGATTTTAAAAATCCTAGCCCTAGGCCGAACCCCAACCCTAAGACGAGAAAGGCAAATCAGCCAGGAATTAGGCATGTCCCCAAGGAAAAAGCTGTGGAGGCAGGCATGTTGTGGTACTTTTGCGCTCTTCTTGGCTAGTCCTTCGCAGCTGCTGTGTTCTTGGAACTCAGGGCTTTCTGGTTAATAGAGCCCTTACCCTAGGCGTAACTCAAACCTTAACCCTAGGAAGGAAAATCAGCCTATGGTTCGGGATGGTCTCATGGAAATATCAGTGGTGGCAGCCAAGTTGCGTCACTTTTGCGCTCCCCTTGGGATGCCTTTCGCAGCTGCAGTGTGCCTGGAGCCCAGGGCTTCCTGGTTTTAAAAGTCCTAGGCCTAAGCCTAACAGTAACCCTAGGAAGGTAAATCAGCCGGGTATTAGGGTTCTTCCTAAGGGAAAAGCCGTGAAAGCAGCCATGTTGTGGCACTTCTGCACTCCCTTTGGGATGCCTTTGGCAGATGAAGTAAGCCTGGAACTCAGGGCTTCCTGGTTAAAGAAATCACAGCCCTAGGCTGAACCCTAACCCTAACCCTAGGCAGATAAATCAGCCTAGGTATAGGGATGGTGCCAAGGAAAAAGCTGTGAAAGCTGCCATGTTGTTGCACTTTTGTACTCCCCTTGGGATGCCTTGAACAGCTGCAGTGTGCCTGGAGCTAAGGGCTTCCTAGTTTTAAAAATCCTAGCCCTAGGCCTAAGCCTAACAGTAACCCTGGGAAGGTAAATCAGCCTGGTGTTAGGCGTCTTGCCAAGGAAAAAGCCGTGAAAGCAGCCATGTTGTGGCACTTTTGCACTCCCTTTTGGATGCCTTTCACAGCTGCAGTGTGCCTGGAACTCAGGGCTTCCTGCTTTTAAAAATCCTAGCCCTAGGCCGAACCCCAACCCTAAGACGAGAAAGGCAAATCAGCCAGGAATTAGGCATGTCCCCAAGGAAAAAGCTGTGGAGGCAGGCATGTTGTGCTACTTTTGCGCTCTTCTTGGCTAGTCCTTCGCAGCTGCTGCGTTCTTGGAACTCAGGGCTTTCTGGTTAATAGACCCTTACCCTAGGCGTAACTCAAACCTTAACCCTAGGAAGGAAAATCAGCCTATGGTTCGGGATGGTCTCATGGAAATATCAGTGGTGGCAGCCAAGTTGCGTCACTTTTGCGCTCCCCTTGGGATGCCTGCCTTTCGCAGCTGCAGTGTGCCTGGAGCCCAGGGCTTCCTGGTTTTAAAAGTCCTAGGCCTAAGCCTAACAGTAACCCTAGGAAGGTAAATCAGCCGGGTATTAGGGTTCTTCCTAAGGGAAAAGCCGTGAAAGCAGCCATGTTGTGGCACTTCTGCACTCCCTTTGGGATGCCTTTGGCAGATGAAGTAAGCCTGGAACTCAGGGCTTCCTGGTTAAAGAAATCCAAGCCCTAGGCTGAACCCTAACCCTAACCCTAGGCAGATAAATCAGCCTAGGTATAGGGATGGTGCCAAGGAAAAAGCTGTGAAAGCTGCCATGTTGTTGCACTTTTGTACTCCCCTTGGGATGCCTTGAACAGCTGCAGTGTGCCTGGAGCTAAGGGCTTCCTAGTTTTAAAAATCCTAGCCCTAGGCCTAAGCCTAACAGTAACCCTGGGAAGGTAAATCAGCCTGGTGTTAGGCGTCTTGCCAAGGAAAAAGCCGTGAAAGCAGCCATGTTGTGGCACTTTTGCACTCCCTTTTGGATGCCTTTCACAGCTCCAGTGTGCCTGGAACTCAGGGCTTCCTGATTTTAAAAATCCTAGCCCTAGGCCGAACCCCAACCCTAAGACGAGAAAGGCAAATCAGCCAGGAATTAGGCATGTCCCCAAGGAAAAAGCTGTGGAGGCAGGCATGTTGTGGTACTTTTGCGCTCTTCTTGGGTAGTCCTTCGCAGCTGCTGTGTTCTTGGAACTCAGGGCTTTCTGGTTAATAGACCCTTACCCTAGGCGTAACTCAAACCTTAACCCTAGGAAGGAAAATCAGCCTATGGTTCGGGATGGTCTCATGGAAATATCAGTGGTGGCAGCCAAGTTGCGTCACTTTTGCGCTCCCCTTGGGATGCCTGCCTTTCGCAGCTGCAGTGTGCCTGGAGCCCAGGGCTTCCTGGTTTTAAAAGTCCTAGGCCTAAGCCTAACAGTAACCCTAGGAAGGTAAATCAGCCGGGTATTAGGGTTCTTCCTAAGGGAAAAGCCGTGAAAGCAGCCATGTTGTGGCACTTCTGCACTCCCTTTGGGATGCCTTTGGCAGATGAAGTAAGCCTGGAACTCAGGGCTTCCTGGTTAAAGAAATCACAGCCCTAGGCTGAACCCTAACCCTAACCCTAGGCAGATAAATCAGCCTAGGTATAGGGATGGTGCCAAGGAAAAAGCTGTGAAAGCTGCCATGTTGTTGCACTTTTGTACTCCCCTTGGGATGCCTTGAACAGCTGCAGTGTGCCTGGAGCTAAGGGCTTCCTAGTTTTAAAAATCCTAGCCCTAGGCCTAAGCCTAACAGTAACCCTGGGAAGGTAAATCAGCCTGGTGTTAGGCGTCTTGCCAAGGAAAAAGCCGTGAAAGCAGCCATGTTGTGTCACTTTTGCACTCCCTTTTGGATGCCTTTCACAGCTGCAGTGTGCCTGGAACTCAGGGCTTCCTGCTTTTAAAAATCCTAGCCCTAGGCCGAACCCCAACCCTAAGACGAGAAAGGCAAATCAGCCAGGAATTAGGCATGTCCCCAAGGAAAAAGCTGTGGAGGCAGGCATGTTGTGCTACTTTTGCGCTCTTCTTGGCTAGTCCTTCGCAGCTGCTGCGTTCTTGGAACTCAGGGCTTTCTGGTTAATAGACCCTTACCCTAGGCGTAACTCAAACCTTAACCCTAGGAAGGAAAATCAGCCTATGGTTCGGGATGGTCTCATGGAAATATCAGTGGTGGCAGCCAAGTTGCGTCACTTTTGCGCTCCCCTTGGGATGCCTGCCTTTCGCAGCTGCAGTGTGCCTGGAGCCCAGGGCTTCCTGGTTTTAAAAGTCCTAGGCCTAAGCCTAACAGTAACCCTAGGAAGGTAAATCAGCCGGGTATTAGGGTTCTTCCTAAGGGAAAAGCCGTGAAAGCAGCCATGTTGTGGCACTTCTGCACTCCCTTTGGGATGCCTTTGGCAGATGAAGTAAGCCTGGAACTCAGGGCTTCCTGGTTAAAGAAATCCAAGCCCTAGGCTGAACCCTAACCCTAACCCTAGGCAGATAAATCAGCCTAGGTATAGGGATGGTGCCAAGGAAAAAGCTGTGAAAGCTGCCATGTTGTTGCACTTTTGTACTCCCCTTGGGATGCCTTGAACAGCTGCAGTGTGCCTGGAGCTAAGGGCTTCCTAGTTTTAAAAATCCTAGCCCTAGGCCTAAGCCTAACAGTAACCCTGGGAAGGTAAATCAGCCTGGTGTTAGGCTTCTTGCCAAGGAAAAAGCCGTGAAAGCAGCCATGTTGTGGCACTTTTGCACTCCCTTTTGGATGCCTTTCACAGCTCCAGTGTGCCTGGAACTCAGGGCTTCCTGCTTTTAAAAATCCTAGCCCTAGGCCGAACCCCAACCCTAAGACGAGAAAGGCAAATCAGCCAGGAATTAGGCATGTCCCCAAGGAAAAAGCTGTGGAGGCAGGCATGTTGTGCTACTTTTGCGCTCTTCTTGGGTAGTCCTTCGCAGCTGCTGTGTTCTTGGAACTCAGGGCTTTCTGGTTAATAGACCCTTACCCTAGGCGTAACTCAAACCTTAACCCTAGGAAGGAAAATCAGCCTATGGTTCGGGATGGTCTCATGGAAATATCAGTGGTGGCAGCCAAGTTGCGTCACTTTTGCGCTCCCCTTGGGATGCCTTTCGCAGCTGCAGTGTGCCTGGAGCCCAGGGCTTCCTGGTTTTAAAAGTCCTAGGCCTAAGCCTAACAGTAACCCTAGGAAGGTAAATCAGCCGGGTATTAGGGTTCTTCCTAAGGGAAAAGCCGGGAAAGCAGCCATGTTGTGGCACTTCTGCACTCCCTTTGGGATGCCTTTGGCAGATGAAGTAAGCCTGGAACTCAGGGCTTCCTGGTTAAAGAAATCACAGCCCTAGGCTGAACCCTAACCCTAACCCTAGGCAGATAAATCAGCCTAGGTATAGGGATGGTGCCAAGGAAAAAGCTGTGAAAGCTGCCATGTTGCTGCACTTTTGTACTCCCCTTGGGATGCCTTGAACAGCTGCAGTGTGCCTGGAGCTAAGGGCTTCCTAGTTTTAAAAATCCTAGCCCTAGGCCTAAGCCTAACAGTAACCCTGGGAAGGTAAATCAGCCTGGTGTTAGGCTTCTTGCCAAGGAAAAAGCCGTGAAACAGCCATGTTGTGGCACTTTTGCACTCCCTTTTGGATGCCTTTCACAGCTCCAGTGTGCCTGGAACTCAGGGCTTCCTGCTTTTAAAAATCCTAGCCCTAGGCCGAACCCCAACCCTAAGACGAGAAAGGCAAATCAGCCAGGAATTAGGCATGTCCCCAAGGAAAAAGCTGTGGAGGCAGGCATGTTGTGGTACTTTTGCGCTCTTCTTGGCTAGTCCTTCGCAGCTGCTGTGTTCTTGGAACTCAGGGCTTTCTGGTTAATAGAGCCCTTACCCTAGGCGTAACTCAAACCTTAACCCTAGGAAGGAAAATCAGCCTATGGTTCGGGATGGTCTCATGGAAATATCAGTGGTGGCAGCCAAGTTGCGTCACTTTTGCGCTCCCCTTGGGATGCCTTTCGCAGCTGCAGTGTGCCTGGAGCCCAGGGCTTCCTGGTTTTAAAAGTCCTAGGCCTAAGCCTAACAGTAACCCTAGGAAGGTAAATCAGCCGGGTATTAGGGTTCTTCCTAAGGGAAAAGCCGTGAAAGCAGCCATGTTGTGGCACTTCTGCACTCCCTTTGGGATGCCTTTGGCAGATGAAGTAAGCCTGGAACTCAGGGCTTCCTGGTTAAAGAAATCCAAGCCCTAGGCTGAACCCTAACCCTAACCCTAGGCAGATAAATCAGCCTAGGTATAGGGATGGTGCCAAGGAAAAAGCTGTGAAAGCTGCCATGTTGTTGCACTTTTGTACTCCCCTTGGGATGCCTTGAACAGCTGCAGTGTGCCTGGAGCCCAGGGCTTCCTAGTTTTAAAAATCCTAGCCCTAGGCCTAAGCCTAACAGTAACCCTGGGAAGGTAAATCAGCCTGGTGTTAGGCGTCTTGCCAAGGAAAAAGCCGTGAAAGCAGCCATGTTGTGGCACTTTTGCACTCCCTTTTGGATGCCTTTCACAGCTCCAGTGTGCCTGGAACTCAGGGCTTCCTGATTTTAAAAATCCTAGCCCTAGGCCGAACCCCAACCCTAAGACGAGAAAGGCAAATCAGCCAGGAATTAGGCATGTCCCCAAGGAAAAAGCTGTGGAGGCAGGCATGTTGTGGTACTTTTGCGCTCTTCTTGGCTAGTCCTTCGCAGCTGCTGTGTTCTTGGAACTCAGGGCTTTCTGGTTAATAGAGCCCTTACCCTAGGCGTAACTCAAACCTTAACCCTAGGAAGGAAAATCAGCCTATGGTTCGGGATGGTCTCATGGAAATATCAGTGGTGGCAGCCAAGTTGCGTCACTTTTGCGCTCCCCTTGGGATGCCTTTCGCAGCTGCAGTGTGCCTGGAGCCCAGGGCTTCCTGGTTTTAAAAGTCCTAGGCCTAAGCCTAACAGTAACCCTAGGAAGGTAAATCAGCCGGGTATTAGGGTTCTTCCTAAGGGAAAAGCCGTGAAAGCAGCCATGTTGTGGCACTTCTGCACTCCCTTTGGGATGCCTTTGGCAGATGAAGTAAGCCTGGAACTCAGGGCTTCCTGGTTAAAGAAATCACAGCCCTAGGCTGAACCCTAACCCTAACCCTAGGCAGATAAATCAGCCTAGGTATAGGGATGGTGCCAAGGAAAAAGCTGTGAAAGCTGCCATGTTGTTGCACTTTTGTACTCCCCTTGGGATGCCTTGAACAGCTGCAGTGTGCCTGGAGCTAAGGGCTTCCTAGTTTTAAAAATCCTAGCCCTAGGCCTAAGCCTAACAGTAACCCTGGGAAGGTAAATCAGCCTGGTGTTAGGCGTCTTGCCAAGGAAAAAGCCGTGAAAGCAGCCATGTTGTGGCACTTTTGCACTCCCTTTTGGATGCCTTTCACAGCTGCAGTGTGCCTGGAACTCAGGGCTTCCTGCTTTTAAAAATCCTAGCCCTAGGCCGAACCCCAACCCTAAGACGAGAAAGGCAAATCAGCCAGGAATTAGGCATGTCCCCAAGGAAAAAGCTGTGGAGGCAGGCATGTTGTGCTACTTTTGCGCTCTTCTTGGCTAGTCCTTCGCAGCTGCTGCGTTCTTGGAACTCAGGGCTTTCTGGTTAATAGACCCTTACCCTAGGCGTAACTCAAACCTTAACCCTAGGAAGGAAAATCAGCCTATGGTTCGGGATGGTCTCATGGAAATATCAGTGGTGGCAGCCAAGTTGCGTCACTTTTGCGCTCCCCTTGGGATGCCTGCCTTTCGCAGCTGCAGTGTGCCTGGAGCCCAGGGCTTCCTGGTTTTAAAAGTCCTAGGCCTAAGCCTAACAGTAACCCTAGGAAGGTAAATCAGCCGGGTATTAGGGTTCTTCCTAAGGGAAAAGCCGTGAAAGCAGCCATGTTGTGGCACTTCTGCACTCCCTTTGGGATGCCTTTGGCAGATGAAGTAAGCCTGGAACTCAGGGCTTCCTGGTTAAAGAAATCCAAGCCCTAGGCTGAACCCTAACCCTAACCCTAGGCAGATAAATCAGCCTAGGTATAGGGATGGTGCCAAGGAAAAAGCTGTGAAAGCTGCCATGTTGTTGCACTTTTGTACTCCCCTTGGGATGCCTTGAACAGCTGCAGTGTGCCTGGAGCTAAGGGCTTCCTAGTTTTAAAAATCCTAGCCCTAGGCCTAAGCCTAACAGTAACCCTGGGAAGGTAAATCAGCCTGGTGTTAGGCGTCTTGCCAAGGAAAAAGCCGTGAAAGCAGCCATGTTGTGGCACTTTTGCACTCCCTTTTGGATGCCTTTCACAGCTCCAGTGTGCCTGGAACTCAGGGCTTCCTGATTTTAAAAATCCTAGCCCTAGGCCGAACCCCAACCCTAAGACGAGAAAGGCAAATCAGCCAGGAATTAGGCATGTCCCCAAGGAAAAAGCTGTGGAGGCAGGCATGTTGTGGTACTTTTGCGCTCTTCTTGGGTAGTCCTTCGCAGCTGCTGTGTTCTTGGAACTCAGGGCTTTCTGGTTAATAGACCCTTACCCTAGGCGTAACTCAAACCTTAACCCTAGGAAGGAAAATCAGCCTATGGTTCGGGATGGTCTCATGGAAATATCAGTGGTGGCAGCCAAGTTGCGTCACTTTTGCGCTCCCCTTGGGATGCCTGCCTTTCGCAGCTGCAGTGTGCCTGGAGCCCAGGGCTTCCTGGTTTTAAAAGTCCTAGGCCTAAGCCTAACAGTAACCCTAGGAAGGTAAATCAGCCGGGTATTAGGGTTCTTCCTAAGGGAAAAGCCGTGAAAGCAGCCATGTTGTGGCACTTCTGCACTCCCTTTGGGATGCCTTTGGCAGATGAAGTAAGCCTGGAACTCAGGGCTTCCTGGTTAAAGAAATCACAGCCCTAGGCTGAACCCTAACCCTAACCCTAGGCAGATAAATCAGCCTAGGTATAGGGATGGTGCCAAGGAAAAAGCTGTGAAAGCTGCCATGTTGTTGCACTTTTGTACTCCCCTTGGGATGCCTTGAACAGCTGCAGTGTGCCTGGAGCTAAGGGCTTCCTAGTTTTAAAAATCCTAGCCCTAGGCCTAAGCCTAACAGTAACCCTGGGAAGGTAAATCAGCCTGGTGTTAGGCGTCTTGCCAAGGAAAAAGCCGTGAAAGCAGCCATGTTGTGTCACTTTTGCACTCCCTTTTGGATGCCTTTCACAGCTGCAGTGTGCCTGGAACTCAGGGCTTCCTGCTTTTAAAAATCCTAGCCCTAGGCCGAACCCCAACCCTAAGACGAGAAAGGCAAATCAGCCAGGAATTAGGCATGTCCCCAAGGAAAAAGCTGTGGAGGCAGGCATGTTGTGCTACTTTTGCGCTCTTCTTGGCTAGTCCTTCGCAGCTGCTGCGTTCTTGGAACTCAGGGCTTTCTGGTTAATAGACCCTTACCCTAGGCGTAACTCAAACCTTAACCCTAGGAAGGAAAATCAGCCTATGGTTCGGGATGGTCTCATGGAAATATCAGTGGTGGCAGCCAAGTTGCGTCACTTTTGCGCTCCCCTTGGGATGCCTGCCTTTCGCAGCTGCAGTGTGCCTGGAGCCCAGGGCTTCCTGGTTTTAAAAGTCCTAGGCCTAAGCCTAACAGTAACCCTAGGAAGGTAAATCAGCCGGGTATTAGGGTTCTTCCTAAGGGAAAAGCCGTGAAAGCAGCCATGTTGTGGCACTTCTGCACTCCCTTTGGGATGCCTTTGGCAGATGAAGTAAGCCTGGAACTCAGGGCTTCCTGGTTAAAGAAATCCAAGCCCTAGGCTGAACCCTAACCCTAACCCTAGGCAGATAAATCAGCCTAGGTATAGGGATGGTGCCAAGGAAAAAGCTGTGAAAGCTGCCATGTTGTTGCACTTTTGTACTCCCCTTGGGATGCCTTGAACAGCTGCAGTGTGCCTGGAGCTAAGGGCTTCCTAGTTTTAAAAATCCTAGCCCTAGGCCTAAGCCTAACAGTAACCCTGGGAAGGTAAATCAGCCTGGTGTTAGGCTTCTTGCCAAGGAAAAAGCCGTGAAAGCAGCCATGTTGTGGCACTTTTGCACTCCCTTTTGGATGCCTTTCACAGCTGCAGTGTGCCTGGAACTCAGGGCTTCCTGCTTTTAAAAATCCTAGCCCTAGGCCGAACCCCAACCCTAAGACGAGAAAGGCAAATCAGCCAGGAATTAGGCATGTCCCCAAGGAAAAAGCTGTGGAGGCAGGCATGTTGTGCTACTTTTGCGCTCTTCTTGGGTAGTCCTTCGCAGCTGCTGTGTTCTTGGAACTCAGGGCTTTCTGGTTAATAGACCCTTACCCTAGGCGTAACTCAAACCTTAACCCTAGGAAGGAAAATCAGCCTATGGTTCGGGATGGTCTCATGGAAATATCAGTGGTGGCAGCCAAGTTGCGTCACTTTTGCGCTCCCCTTGGGATGCCTTTCGCAGCTGCAGTGTGCCTGGAGCCCAGGGCTTCCTGGTTTTAAAAGTCCTAGGCCTAAGCCTAACAGTAACCCTAGGAAGGTAAATCAGCCGGGTATTAGGGTTCTTCCTAAGGGAAAAGCCGGGAAAGCAGCCATGTTGTGGCACTTCTGCACTCCCTTTGGGATGCCTTTGGCAGATGAAGTAAGCCTGGAACTCAGGGCTTCCTGGTTAAAGAAATCACAGCCCTAGGCTGAACCCTAACCCTAACCCTAGGCAGATAAATCAGCCTAGGTATAGGGATGGTGCCAAGGAAAAAGCTGTGAAAGCTGCCATGTTGCTGCACTTTTGTACTCCCCTTGGGATGCCTTGAACAGCTGCAGTGTGCCTGGAGCTAAGGGCTTCCTAGTTTTAAAAATCCTAGCCCTAGGCCTAAGCCTAACAGTAACCCTGGGAAGGTAAATCAGCCTGGTGTTAGGCTTCTTGCCAAGGAAAAAGCCGTGAAACAGCCATGTTGTGGCACTTTTGCACTCCCTTTTGGATGCCTTTCACAGCTCCAGTGTGCCTGGAACTCAGGGCTTCCTGCTTTTAAAAATCCTAGCCCTAGGCCGAACCCCAACCCTAAGACGAGAAAGGCAAATCAGCCAGGAATTAGGCATGTCCCCAAGGAAAAAGCTGTGGAGGCAGGCATGTTGTGGTACTTTTGCGCTCTTCTTGGCTAGTCCTTCGCAGCTGCTGTGTTCTTGGAACTCAGGGCTTTCTGGTTAATAGAGCCCTTACCCTAGGCGTAACTCAAACCTTAACCCTAGGAAGGAAAATCAGCCTATGGTTCGGGATGGTCTCATGGAAATATCAGTGGTGGCAGCCAAGTTGCGTCACTTTTGCGCTCCCCTTGGGATGCCTTTCGCAGCTGCAGTGTGCCTGGAGCCCAGGGCTTCCTGGTTTTAAAAGTCCTAGGCCTAAGCCTAACAGTAACCCTAGGAAGGTAAATCAGCCGGGTATTAGGGTTCTTCCTAAGGGAAAAGCCGTGAAAGCAGCCATGTTGTGGCACTTCTGCACTCCCTTTGGGATGCCTTTGGCAGATGAAGTAAGCCTGGAACTCAGGGCTTCCTGGTTAAAGAAATCACAGCCCTAGGCTGAACCCTAACCCTAACCCTAGGCAGATAAATCAGCCTAGGTATAGGGATGGTGCCAAGGAAAAAGCTGTGAAAGCTGCCATGTTGTTGCACTTTTGTACTCCCCTTGGGATGCCTTGAACAGCTGCAGTGTGCCTGGAGCTAAGGGCTTCCTAGTTTTAAAAATCCTAGCCCTAGGCCTAAGCCTAACAGTAACCCTGGGAAGGTAAATCAGCCTGGTGTTAGGCGTCTTGCCAAGGAAAAAGCCGTGAAAGCAGCCATGTTGTGGCACTTTTGCACTCCCTTTTGGATGCCTTTCACAGCTGCAGTGTGCCTGGAACTCAGGGCTTCCTGCTTTTAAAAATCCTAGCCCTAGGCCGAACCCCAACCCTAAGACGAGAAAGGCAAATCAGCCAGGAATTAGGCATGTCCCCAAGGAAAAAGCTGTGGAGGCAGGCATGTTGTGGTACTTTTGCGCTCTTCTTGGCTAGTCCTTCGCAGCTGCTGTGTTCTTGGAACTCAGGGCTTTCTGGTTAATAGACCCTTACCCTAGGCGTAACTCAAACCTTAACCCTAGGAAGGAAAATCAGCCTATGGTTCGGGATGGTCTCATGGAAATATCAGTGGTGGCAGCCAAGTTGCGTCACTTTTGCGCTCCCCTTGGGATGCCTTTCGCAGCTGCAGTGTGCCTGGAGCCCAGGGCTTCCTGGTTTTAAAAGTCCTAGGCCTAAGCCTAACAGTAACCCTAGGAAGGTAAATCAGCCGGGTATTAGGGTTCTTCCTAAGGGAAAAGCCGTGAAAGCAGCCATGTTGTGGCACTTCTGCACTCCCTTTGGGATGCCTTTGGCAGATGAAGTAAGCCTGGAACTCAGGGCTTCCTGGTTAAAGAAATCCAAGCCCTAGGCTGAACCCTAACCCTAACCCTAGGCAGATAAATCAGCCTAGGTATAGGGATGGTGCCAAGGAAAAAGCTGTGAAAGCTGCCATGTTGTTGCACTTTTGTACTCCCCTTGGGATGCCTTGAACAGCTGCAGTGTGCCTGGAGCCCAGGGCTTCCTAGTTTTAAAAATCCTAGCCCTAGGCCTAAGCCTAACAGTAACCCTGGGAAGGTAAATCAGCCTGGTGTTAGGCGTCTTGCCAAGGAAAAAGCCGTGAAAGCAGCCATGTTGTGGCACTTTTGCACTCCCTTTTGGATGCCTTTCACAGCTCCAGTGTGCCTGGAACTCAGGGCTTCCTGATTTTAAAAATCCTAGCCCTAGGCCGAACCCCAACCCTAAGACGAGAAAGGCAAATCAGCCAGGAATTAGGCATGTCCCCAAGGAAAAAGCTGTGGAGGCAGGCATGTTGTGGTACTTTTGCGCTCTTCTTGGCTAGTCCTTCGCAGCTGCTGTGTTCTTGGAACTCAGGGCTTTCTGGTTAATAGAGCCCTTACCCTAGGCGTAACTCAAACCTTAACCCTAGGAAGGAAAATCAGCCTATGGTTCGGGATGGTCTCATGGAAATATCAGTGGTGGCAGCCAAGTTGCGTCACTTTTGCGCTCCCCTTGGGATGCCTTTCGCAGCTGCAGTGTGCCTGGAGCCCAGGGCTTCCTGGTTTTAAAAGTCCTAGGCCTAAGCCTAACAGTAACCCTAGGAAGGTAAATCAGCCGGGTATTAGGGTTCTTCCTAAGGGAAAAGCCGTGAAAGCAGCCATGTTGTGGCACTTCTGCACTCCCTTTGGGATGCCTTTGGCAGATGAAGTAAGCCTGGAACTCAGGGCTTCCTGGTTAAAGAAATCCAAGCCCTAGGCTGAACCCTAACCCTAACCCTAGGCAGATAAATCAGCCTAGGTATAGGGATGGTGCCAAGGAAAAAGCTGTGAAAGCTGCCATATTGTTGCACTTTTGTACTCCCCTTGGGATGCCTTGAACAGCTGCAGTGTGCCTGGAGCTAAGGGCTTCCTAGTTTTAAAAATCCTAGCCCTAGGCCTAAGCCTAACAGTAACCCTGGGAAGGTAAATCAGCCTGGTGTTAGGCGTCTTGCCAAGGAAAAAGCCGTGAAAGCAGCCATGTTGTGTCACTTTTGCACTCCCTTTTGGATGCCTTTCACAGCTGCAGTGTGCCTGGAACTCAGGGCTTCCTGCTTTTAAAAATCCTAGCCCTAGGCCGAACCCCAACCCTAAGACGAGAAAGGCAAATCAGCCAGGAATTAGGCATGTCCCCAAGGAAAAAGCTGTGGAGGCAGGCATGTTGTGCTACTTTTGCGCTCTTCTTGGCTAGTCCTTCGCAGCTGCTGTGTTCTTGGAACTCAGGGCTTTCTGGTTAATAGACCCTTACCCTAGGCGTAACTCAAACCTTAACCCTAGGAAGGAAAATCAGCCTATGGTTCGGGATGGTCTCATGGAAATATCAGTGGTGGCAGCCAAGTTGCGTCACTTTTGCGCTCCCCTTGGGATGCCTGCCTTTCGCAGCTGCAGTGTGCCTGGAGCCCAGGGCTTCCTGGTTTTAAAAGTCCTAGGCCTAAGCCTAACAGTAACCCTAGGAAGGTAAATCAGCCGGGTATTAGGGCCTTCCTAAGGGAAAAGCCGTGAAAGCAGCCATGTTGTGGCACTTCTGCACTCCCTTTGGGATGCCTTTGGCAGATGAAGTAAGCCTGGAACTCAGGGCTTCCTGGTTAAAGAAATCCAAGCCCTAGGCTGAACCCTAACCCTAACCCTAGGCAGATAAATCAGCCTAGGTATAGGGATGGTGCCAAGGAAAAAGCTGTGAAAGCTGCCATGTTGTTGCACTTTTGTACTCCCCTTGGGATGCCTTGAACAGCTGCAGTGTGCCTGGAGCTAAGGGCTTCCTAGTTTTAAAAATCCTAGCCCTAGGCCTAAGCCTAACAGTAACCCTGGGAAGGTAAATCAGCCTGGTGTTAGGCGTCTTGCCAAGGAAAAAGCCGTGAAAGCAGCCATGTTGTGGCACTTTTGCACTCCCTTTTGGATGCCTTTCACAGCTCCAGTGTGCCTGGAACTCAGGGCTTCCTGATTTTAAAAATCCTAGCCCTAGGCCGAACCCCAACCCTAAGACGAGAAAGGCAAATCAGCCAGGAATTAGGCATGTCCCCAAGGAAAAAGCTGTGGAGGCAGGCATGTTGTGCTACTTTTGCGCTCTTCTTGGCTAGTCCTTCGCAGCTGCTGTGTTCTTGGAACTCAGGGCTTTCTGGTTAATAGACCCTTACCCTAGGCGTAACTCAAACCTTAACCCTAGGAAGGAAAATCAGCCTATGGTTCGGGATGGTCTCATGGAAATATCAGTGGTGGCAGCCAAGTTGCGTCACTTTTGCGCTCACCTTGGGATGCCTGCCTTTCGCAGCTGCAGTGTGCCTGGAGCCCAGGGCTTCCTGGTTTTAAAAGTCCTAGGCCTAAGCCTAACAGTAACCCTAGGAAGGTAAATCAGCCGGGTATTAGGGTTCTTCCTAAGGGAAAAGCCGTGAAAGCAGCCATGTTGTGGCACTTCTGCACTCCCTTTGGGATGCCTTTGGCAGATGAAGTAAGCCTGGAACTCAGGGCTTCCTGGTTAAAGAAATCACAGCCCTAGGCTGAACCCTAACCCTAACCCTAGGCAGATAAATCAGCCTAGGTATAGGGATGGTGCCAAGGAAAAAGCTGTGAAAGCTGCCATGTTGTTGCACTTTTGTACTCCCCTTGGGATGCCTTGAACAGCTGCAGTGTGCCTGGAGCCCAGGGCTTCCTAGTTTTAAAAATCCTAGCCCTAGGCCTAAGCCTAACAGTAACCCTGGGAAGGTAAATCAGCCTGGTGTTAGGCGTCTTGCCAAGGAAAAAGCCGTGAAAGCAGCCATGTTGTGGCACTTTTGCACTCCCTTTTGGATGCCTTTCACAGCTCCAGTGTGCCTGGAACTCAGGGCTTCCTGATTTTAAAAATCCTAGCCCTAGGCCGAACCCCAACCCTAAGACGAGAAAGGCAAATCAGCCAGGAATTAGGCATGTCCCCAAGGAAAAAGCTGTGGAGGCAGGCATGTTGTGCTACTTTTGCGCTCTTCTTGGCTAGTCCTTCGCAGCTGCTGTGTTCTTGGAACTCAGGGCTTTCTGGTTAATAGACCCTTACCCTAGGCGTAACTCAAACCTTAACCCTAGGAAGGAAAATCAGCCTATGGTTCGGGATGGTCTCATGGAAATATCAGTGGTGGCAGCCAAGTTGCGTCACTTTTGCGCTCCCCTTGGGATGCCTTTCGCAGCTGCAGTGTGCCTGGAGCCCAGGGCTTCCTGGTTTTAAAAGTCCTAGGCCTAAGCCTAACAGTAACCCTAGGAAGGTAAATCAGCCGGGTATTAGGGTTCTTCCTAAGGGAAAAGCCGTGAAAGCAGCCATGTTGTGGCACTTCTGCACTCCCTTTGGGATGCCTTTGGCAGATGAAGTAAGCCTGGAACTCAGGGCTTCCTGGTTAAAGAAATCCAAGCCCTAGGCTGAACCCTAACCCTAACCCTAGGCAGATAAATCAGCCTAGGTATAGGGATGGTGCCAAGGAAAAAGCTGTGAAAGCTGCCATGTTGTTGCACTTTTGTACTCCCCTTGGGATGCCTTGAACAGCTGCAGTGTGCCTGGAGCTAAGGGCTTCCTAGTTTTAAAAATCCTAGACCTAGGCCTAAGCCTAACAGTAACCCTGGGAAGGTAAATCAGCCTGGTGTTAGGCTTCTTGCCAAGGAAAAAGCCGTGAAAGCAGCCATGTTGTGGCACTTTTGCACTCCCTTTTGGATGCCTTTCACAGCTCCAGTGTGCCTGGAACTCAGGGCTTCCTGATTTTAAAAATCCTAGCCCTAGGCCGAACCCCAACCCTAAGACGAGAAAGGCAAATCAGCCAGGAATTAGGCATGTCCCCAAGGAAAAAGCTGTGGAGGCAGGCATGTTGTGGTACTTTTGCGCTCTTCTTGGGTAGTCCTTCGCAGCTGCTGTGTTCTTGGAACTCAGGGCTTTCTGGTTAATAGACCCTTACCCTAGGCGTAACTCAAACCTTAACCCTAGGAAGGAAAATCAGCCTATGGTTCGGGATGGTCTCATGGAAATATCAGTGGTGGCAGCCAAGTTGCGTCACTTTTGCGCTCACCTTGGGATGCCTTTCGCAGCTGCAGTGTGCCTGGAGCCCAGGGCTTCCTGGTTTTAAAAGTCCTAGGCCTAAGCCTAACAGTAACCCTAGGAAGGTAAATCAGCCGGGTATTAGGGTTCTTCCTAAGGGAAAAGCCGGGAAAGCAGCCATGTTGTGGCACTTCTGCACTCCCTTTGGGATGCCTTTGGCAGATGAAGTAAGCCTGGAACTCAGGGCTTCCTGGTTAAAGAAATCACAGCCCTAGGCTGAACCCTAACCCTAACCCTAGGCAGATAAATCAGCCTAGGTATAGGGATGGTGCCAAGGAAAAAGCTGTGAAAGCTGCCATGTTGTTGCACTTTTGTACTCCCCTTGGGATGCCTTGAACAGCTGCAGTGTGCCTGGAGCTAAGGGCTTCCTAGTTTTAAAAATCCTAGCCCTAGGCCTAAGCCTAACAGTAACCCTGGGAAGGTAAATCAGCCTGGTGTTAGGCTTCTTGCCAAGGAAAAAGCCGTGAAACAGCCATGTTGTGGCACTTTTGCACTCCCTTTTGGATGCCTTTCACAGCTCCAGTGTGCCTGGAACTCAGGGCTTCCTGCTTTTAAAAATCCTAGCCCTAGGCCGAACCCCAACCCTAAGACGAGAAAGGCAAATCAGCCAGGAATTAGGCATGTCCCCAAGGAAAAAGCTGTGGAGGCAGGCATGTTGTGGTACTTTTGCGCTCTTCTTGGCTAGTCCTTCGCAGCTGCTGTGTTCTTGGAACTCAGGGCTTTCTGGTTAATAGAGCCCTTACCCTAGGCGTAACTCAATCCTTAACCCTAGGAAGGAAAATCAGCCTATGGTTCGGGATGGTCTCATGGAAATATCAGTGGTGGCAGCCAAGTTGCGTCACTTTTGCGCTCCCCTTGGGATGCCTTTCGCAGCTGCAGTGTGCCTGGAGCCCAGGGCTTCCTGGTTTTAAAAGTCCTAGGCCTAAGCCTAACAGTAACCCTAGGAAGGTAAATCAGCCGGGTATTAGGGTTCTTCCTAAGGGAAAAGCCGTGAAAGCAGCCATGTTGTGGCACTTCTGCACTCCCTTTGGGATGCCTTTGGCAGATGAAGTAAGCCTGGAACTCAGGGCTTCCTGGTTAAAGAAATCCAAGCCCTAGGCTGAAGCCTAACCCTAACCCTAGGCAGATAAATCAGCCTAGGTATAGGGATGGTGCCAAGGAAAAAGCTGTGAAAGCTGCCATGTTGTTGCACTTTTGCGCTCCCCTTGGGATGCCTTTCGCAGCTGCAGTGTGCCTGGAGCCCAGGGCTTCCTGGTTTTAAAAGTCCTAGGCCTAAGCCTAACAGTAACCCTAGGAAGGTAAATCAGCCGGGTATTAGGGTTCTTCCTAAGGGAAAAGCCGTGAAAGCAGCCATGTTGTGGCACTTCTGCACTCCCTTTGGGATGCCTTTGGCAGATGAAGTAAGCCTGGAACTCAGGGCTTCCTGGTTAAAGAAATCCAAGCCCTAGGCTGAAGCCTAACCCTAACCCTAGGCAGATAAATCAGCCTAGGTATAGGGATGGTGCCAAGGAAAAAGCTGTGAAAGCTGCCATGTTGTTGCACTTTTGTACTCCCCTTGGGATGCCTTGAACAGCTGCAGTGTGCCTGGAGCCCAGGGCTTCCTAGTTTTAAAAATCCTAGCCCTAGGCCTAAGCCTAACAGTAACCCTGGGAAGGTAAATCAGCCTGGTGTTAGGCGTCTTGCCAAGGAAAAAGCCGTGAAAGCAGCCATGTTGTGGCACTTTTGCACTCCCTTTTGGATGCCTTTCACAGCTCCAGTGTGCCTGGAACTCAGGGCTTCCTGATTTTAAAAATCCTAGCCCTAGGCCGAACCCCAACCCTAAGACGAGAAAGGCAAATCAGCCAGGAATTAGGCATGTCCCCAAGGAAAAAGCTGTGGAGGCAGGCATGTTGTGCTACTTTTGCGCTCTTCTTGGCTAGTCCTTCGCAGCTGCTGTGTTCTTGGAACTCAGGGCTTTCTGGTTAATAGACCCTTACCCTAGGCGTAACTCAAACCTTAACCCTAGGAAGGAAAATCAGCCTATGGTTCGGGATGGTCTCATGGAAATATCAGTGGTGGCAGCCAAGTTGCGTCACTTTTGCTCTCCCCTATGGGATGCCTGCCTTTCGCAGCTGCAGTGTGCCTGGAGCCCAGGGCTTCCTGGTTTTAAAAGTCCTAGGCCTAAGCCTAACAGTAACCCTAGGAAGGTAAATCAGCCGGGTATTAGGGTTCTTCCTAAGGGAAAAGCCGTGAAAGCAGCCATGTTGTGGCACTTCTGCACTCCCTTTGGGATGCCTTTGGCAGATGAAGTAAGCCTGGAACTCAGGGCTTCCTGGTTAAAGAAATCCAAGCCCTAGGCTGAACCCTAACCCTAACCCTAGGCAGATAAATCAGCCTAGGTATAGGGATGGTGCCAAGGAAAAAGCTGTGAAAGCTGCCATGTTGTTGCACTTTTGTACTCCCCTTGGGATGCCTTGAACAGCTGCAGTGTGCCTGGAGCTAAGGGCTTCCTAGTTTTAAAAATCCTAGACCTAGGCCTAAGCCTAACAGTAACCCTGGGAAGGTAAATCAGCCTGGTGTTAGGCTTCTTGCCAAGGAAAAAGCCGTGAAAGCAGCCATGTTGTGGCACTTTTGCACTCCCTTTTGGATGCCTTTCACAGCTCCAGTGTGCCTGGAACTCAGGGCTTCCTGATTTTAAAAATCCTAGCCCTAGGCCGAACCCCAACCCTAAGACGAGAAAGGCAAATCAGCCAGGAATTAGGCATGTCCCCAAGGAAAAAGCTGTGGAGGCAGGCATGTTGTGGTACTTTTGCGCTCTTCTTGGCTAGTCCTTCGCAGCTGCTGTGTTCTTGGAACTCAGGGCTTTCTGGTTAATAGACCCTTACCCTAGGCGTAACTCAAACCTTAACCCTAGGAAGGAAAATCAGCCTATGGTTCGGGATGGTCTCATGGAAATATCAGTGGTGGCAGCCAAGTTGCGTCACTTTTGCGCTCACCTTGGGATGCCTTTCGCAGCTGCAGTGTGCCTGGAGCCCAGGGCTTCCTGGTTTTAAAAGTCCTAGGCCTAAGCCTAACAGTAACCCTAGGAAGGTAAATCAGCCGGGTATTAGGGTTCTTCCTAAGGGAAAAGCCGGGAAAGCAGCCATGTTGTGGCACTTCTGCACTCCCTTTGGGATGCCTTTGGCAGATGAAGTAAGCCTGGAACTCAGGGCTTCCTGGTTAAAGAAATCACAGCCCTAGGCTGAACCCTAACCCTAACCCTAGGCAGATAAATCAGCCTAGGTATAGGGATGGTGCCAAGGAAAAAGCTGTGAAAGCTGCCATGTTGTTGCACTTTTGTACTCCCCTTGGGATGCCTTGAACAGCTGCAGTGTGCCTGGAGCTAAGGGCTTCCTAGTTTTAAAAATCCTAGCCCTAGGCCTAAGCCTAACAGTAACCCTGGGAAGGTAAATCAGCCTGGTGTTAGGCTTCTTGCCAAGGAAAAAGCCGTGAAACAGCCATGTTGTGGCACTTTTGCACTCCCTTTTGGATGCCTTTCACAGCTCCAGTGTGCCTGGAACTCAGGGCTTCCTGCTTTTAAAAATCCTAGCCCTAGGCCGAACCCCAACCCTAAGACGAGAAAGGCAAATCAGCCAGGAATTAGGCATGTCCCCAAGGAAAAAGCTGTGGAGGCAGGCATGTTGTGGTACTTTTGCGCTCTTCTTGGCTAGTCCTTCGCAGCTGCTGTGTTCTTGGAACTCAGGGCTTTCTGGTTAATAGAGCCCTTACCCTAGGCGTAACTCAAACCTTAACCCTAGGAAGGAAAATCAGCCTATGGTTCGGGATGGTCTCATGGAAATATCAGTGGTGGCAGCCAAGTTGCGTCACTTTTGCGCTCCCCTTGGGATGCCTTTCGCAGCTGCAGTGTGCCTGGAGCCCAGGGCTTCCTGGTTTTAAAAGTCCTAGGCCTAAGCCTAACAGTAACCCTAGGAAGGTAAATCAGCCGGGTATTAGGGTTCTTCCTAAGGGAAAAGCCGTGAAAGCAGCCATGTTGTGGCACTTCTGCACTCCCTTTGGGATGCCTTTGGCAGATGAAGTAAGCCTGGAACTCAGGGCTTCCTGGTTAAAGAAATCCAAGCCCTAGGCTGAAGCCTAACCCTAACCCTAGGCAGATAAATCAGCCTAGGTATAGGGATGGTGCCAAGGAAAAAGCTGTGAAAGCTGCCATGTTGTTGCACTTTTGTACTCCCCTTGGGATGCCTTGAACAGCTGCAGTGTGCCTGGAGCTAAGGGCTTCCTAGTTTTAAAAATCCTAGCCCTAGGCCTAAGCCTAACAGTAACCCTGGGAAGGTAAATCAGCCTGGTGTTAGGCTTCTTGCCAAGGAAAAAGCCGTGAAAGCAGCCATGTTGTGGCACTTTTGCACTCCCTTTTGGATGCCTTTCACAGCTGCAGTGTGCCTGGAACTCAGGGCTTCCTGCTTTTAAAAATCCTAGCCCTAGGCCGAACCCCAACCCTAAGACGAGAAAGGCAAATCAGCCAGGAATTAGGCATGTCCCCAAGGAAAAAGCTGTGGAGGCAGGCATGTTGTGGTACTTTTGCGCTCTTCTTGGCTAGTCCTTCGCAGCTGCTGTGTTCTTGGAACTCAGGGCTTTCTGGTTAATAGACCCTTACCCTAGGCGTAACTCAAACCTTAACCCTAGGAAGGAAAATCAGCCTATGGTTCGGGATGGTCTCATGGAAATATCAGTGGTGGCAGCCAAGTTGCGTCACTTTTGCGCTCCCCTTGGGATGCCTGCCTTTCGCAGCTGCAGTGTGCCTGGAGCCCAGGGCTTCCTGGTTTTAAAAGTCCTAGGCCTAAGCCTAACAGTAACCCTAGGAAGGTAAATCAGCCGGGTATTAGGGTTCTTCCTAAGGGAAAAGCCGTGAAAGCAGCCATGTTGTGGCACTTCTGCACTCCCTTTGGGATGCCTTTGGCAGATGAAGTAAGCCTGGAACTCAGGGCTTCCTGGTTAAAGAAATCCAAGCCCTAGGCTGAACCCTAACCCTAACCCTAGGCAGATAAATCAGCCTAGGTATAGGGATGGTGCCAAGGAAAAAGCTGTGAAAGCTGCCATGTTGTTGCACTTTTGTACTCCCCTTGGGATGCCTTGAACAGCTGCAGTGTGCCTGGAGCTAAGGGCTTCCTAGTTTTAAAAATCCTAGACCTAGGCCTAAGCCTAACAGTAACCCTGGGAAGGTAAATCAGCCTGGTGTTAGGCTTCTTGCCAAGGAAAAAGCCGTGAAAGCAGCCATGTTGTGGCACTTTTGCACTCCCTTTTGGATGCCTTTCACAGCTCCAGTGTGCCTGGAACTCAGGGCTTCCTGCTTTTAAAAATCCTAGCCCTAGGCCGAACCCCAACCCTAAGACGAGAAAGGCAAATCAGCCAGGAATTAGGCATGTCCCCAAGGAAAAAGCTGTGGAGGCAGGCATGTTGTGCTACTTTTGCGCTCTTCTTGGCTAGTCCTTCGCAGCTGCTGTGTTCTTGGAACTCAGGGCTTTCTGGTTAATAGAGCCCTTACCCTAGGCGTAACTCAAACCTTAACCCTAGGAAGGAAAATCAGCCTATGGTTCGGGATGGTCTCATGGAAATATCAGTGGTGGCAGCCAAGTTGCGTCACTTTTGCGCTCCCCTTGGGATGCCTTTCGCAGCTGCAGTGTGCCTGGAGCCCAGGGCTTCCTGGTTTTAAAAGTCCTAGGCCTAAGCCTAACAGTAACCCTAGGAAGGTAAATCAGCCGGGTATTAGGGTTCTTCCTAAGGGAAAAGCCGTGAAAGCAGCCATGTTGTGGCACTTCTGCACTCCCTTTGGGATGCCTTTGGCAGATGAAGTAAGCCTGGAACTCAGGGCTTCCTGGTTAAAGAAATCCAAGCCCTAGGCTGAACCCTAACCCTAACCCTAGGCAGATAAATCAGCCTAGGTATAGGGATGGTGCCAAGGAAAAAGCTGTGAAAGCTGCCATGTTGTTGCACTTTTGTACTCCCCTTGGGATGCCTTGAACAGCTGCAGTGTGCCTGGAGCTAAGGGCTTCCTAGTTTTAAAAATCCTAGCCCTAGGCCTAAGCCTAACAGTAACCCTGGGAAGGTAAATCAGCCTGGTGTTAGGCTTCTTGCCAAGGAAAAAGCCGTGAAAGCAGCCATGTTGTGGCACTTTTGCACTCCCTTTTGGATGCCTTTCACAGCTGCAGTGTGCCTGGAACTCAGGGCTTCCTGCTTTTAAAAATCCTAGCCCTAGGCCGAACCCCAACCCTAAGACGAGAAAGGCAAATCAGCCAGGAATTAGGCATGTCCCCAAGGAAAAAGCTGTGGAGGCAGGCATGTTGTGCTACTTTTGCGCTCTTCTTGGCTAGTCCTTCGCAGCTGCTGTGTTCTTGGAACTCAGGGCTTTCTGGTTAATAGACCCTTACCCTAGGCGTAACTCAAACCTTAACCCTAGGAAGGAAAATCAGCCTATGGTTCGGGATGGTCTCATGGAAATATCAGTGGTGGCAGCCAAGTTGCGTCACTTTTGCGCTCACCTTGGGATGCCTTTCGCAGCTGCAGTGTGCCTGGAGCCCAGGGCTTCCTGGTTTTAAAAGTCCTAGGCCTAAGCCTAACAGTAACCCTAGGAAGGTAAATCAGCCGGGTATTAGGGTTCTTCCTAAGGGAAAAGCCGTGAAAGCAGCCATGTTGTGGCACTTCTGCACTCCCTTTGGGATGCCTTTGGCAGATGAAGTAAGCCTGGAACTCAGGGCTTCCTGGTTAAAGAAATCCAAGCCCTAGGCTGAACCCTAACCCTAACCCTAGGCAGATAAATCAGCCTAGGTATAGGGATGGTGCCAAGGAAAAAGCTGTGAAAGCTGCCATGTTGTTGCACTTTTGTACTCCCCTTGGGATGCCTTGAACAGCTGCAGTGTGCCTGGAGCTAAGGGCTTCCTAGTTTTAAAAATCCTAGCCCTAGGCCTAAGCCTAACAGTAACCCTGGGAAGGTAAATCAGCCTGGTGTTAGGCTTCTTGCCAAGGAAAAAGCCGTGAAAGCAGCCATGTTGTGGCACTTTTGCACTCCCTTTTGGATGCCTTTCACAGCTGCAGTGTGCCTGGAACTCAGGGCTTCCTGATTTTAAAAATCCTAGCCCTAGGCCGAACCCCAACCCTAAGACGAGAAAGGCAAATCAGCCAGGAATTAGGCATGTCCCCAAGGAAAAAGCTGTGGAGGCAGGCATGTTGTGGTACTTTTGCGCTCTTCTTGGCTAGTCCTTCGCAGCTGCTGCGTTCTTGGAACTCAGGGCTTTCTGGTTAATAGACCCTTACCCTAGGCGTAACTCAAACCTTAACCCTGGGAAGGAAAATCAGCCTATGGTTCGGGATGGTCTCATGGAAATATCAGTGGTGGCAGCCAAGTTGCGTCACTTTTGCGCTCACCTTGGGATGCCTGCCTTTCGCAGCTGCAGTGTGCCTGGAGCCCAGGGCTTCCTGGTTTTAAAAGTCCTAGGCCTAAGCCTAACAGTAACCCTAGGAAGGTAAATCAGCCGGGTATTAGGGTTCTTCCTAAGGGAAAAGCCGTGAAAGCAGCCATGTTGTGGCACTTCTGCACTCCCTTTGGGATGCCTTTGGCAGATGAAGTAAGCCTGGAACTCAGGGCTTCCTGGTTAAAGAAATCCAAGCCCTAGGCTGAAGCCTAACCCTAACCCTAGGCAGATAAATCAGCCTAGGTATAGGGATGGTGCCAAGGAAAAAGCTGTGAAAGCTGCCATGTTGTTGCACTTTTGTACTCCCCTTGGGATGCCTTGAACAGCTGCAGTGTGCCTGGAGCTAAGGGCTTCCTAGTTTTAAAAATCCTAGCCCTAGGCCTAAGCCTAACAGTAACCCTGGGAAGGTAAATCAGCCTGGTGTTAGGCGTCTTGCCAAGGAAAAAGCCGTGAAAGCAGCCATGTTGTGGCACTTTTGCACTCCCTTTTGGATGCCTTTCACAGCTCCAGTGTGCCTGGAACTCAGGGCTTCCTGCTTTTAAAAATCCTAGCCCTAGGCCGAACCCCAACCCTAAGACGAGAAAGGCAAATCAGCCAGGAATTAGGCATGTCCCCAAGGAAAAAGCTGTGGAGGCAGGCATGTTGTGGTACTTTTGCGCTCTTCTTGGCTAGTCCTTCGCAGCTGCTGTGTTCTTGGAACTCAGGGCTTTCTGGTTAATAGACCCTTACCCTAGGCGTAACTCAAACCTTAACCCTAGGAAGGAAAATCAGCCTATGGTTCGGGATGGTCTCATGGAAATATCAGTGGTGGCAGCCAAGTTGCGTCACTTTTGCGCTCCCCTTGGGATGCCTTTCGCAGCTGCAGTGTGCCTGGAGCCCAGGGCTTCCTGGTTTTAAAAGTCCTAGGCCTAAGCCTAACAGTAACCCTAGGAAGGTAAATCAGCCGGGTATTAGGGTTCTTCCTAAGGGAAAAGCCGTGAAAGCAGCCATGTTGTGGCACTTCTGCACTCCCTTTGGGATGCCTTTGGCAGATGAAGTAAGCCTGGAACTCAGGGCTTCCTGGTTAAAGAAATCCAAGCCCTAGGCTGAACCCTAACCCTAACCCTAGGCAGATAAATCAGCCTAGGTATAGGGATGGTGCCAAGGAAAAAGCTGTGAAAGCTGCCATGTTGTTGCACTTTTGTACTCCCCTTGGGATGCCTTGAACAGCTGCAGTGTGCCTGGAGCTAAGGGCTTCCTAGTTTTAAAAATCCTAGCCCTAGGCCTAAGCCTAACAGTAACCCTGGGAAGGTAAATCAGCCTGGTGTTAGGCTTCTTGCCAAGGAAAAAGCCGTGAAAGCAGCCATGTTGTGGCACTTTTGCACTCCCTTTTGGATGCCTTTCACAGCTCCAGTGTGCCTGGAACTCAGGGCTTCCTGATTTTAAAAATCCTAGCCCTAGGCCGAACCCCAACCCTAAGACGAGAAAGGCAAATCAGCCAGGAATTAGGCATGTCCCCAAGGAAAAAGCTGTGGAGGCAGGCATGTTGTGGTACTTTTGCGCTCTTCTTGGCTAGTCCTTCGCAGCTGCTGTGTTCTTGGAACTCAGGGCTTTCTGGTTAATAGACCCTTACCCTAGGCGTAACTCAAACCTTAACCCTAGGAAGGAAAATCAGCCTATTGTTCGGGATTGTCTCATGGAAATATCAGTGGTGGCAGCCAAGTTGCGTCACTTTTGCGCTCCCCTATGGGATGCCTGCCTTTCGCAGCTGCAGTGTGCCTGGAGCCCAGGGCTTCCTGGTTTTAAAAGTCCTAGGCCTAAGCCTAACAGTAACCCTAGGAAGGTAAATCAGCCGGGTATTAGGGTTCTTCCTAAGGGAAAAGCCGTGAAAGCAGCCATGTTGTGGCACTTCTGCACTCCCTTTGGGATGCCTTTGGCAGATGAAGTAAGCCTGGAACTCAGGGCTTCCTGGTTAAAGAAATCCAAGCCCTAGGCTGAACCCTAACCCTAACCCTAGGCAGATAAATCAACCTAGGTATAGGGATGGTGCCAAGGAAAAAGCTGTGAAAGCTGCCATGTTGTTGCACTTTTGTACTCCCCTTGGGATGCCTTGAACAGCTGCAGTGTGCCTGGAGCTAAGGGCTTCCTAGTTTTAAAAATCCTAGCCCTAGGCCTAAGCCTAACAGTAACCCTGGGAAGGTAAATCAGCCTGGTGTTAGGCTTCTTGCCAAGGAAAAAGCCGTGAAAGCAGCCATGTTGTGGCACTTTTGCACTCCCTTTTGGATGCCTTTCACAGCTGCAGTGTGCCTGGAACTCAGGGCTTCCTGCTTTTAAAAATCCTAGCCCTAGGCCGAACCCCAACCCTAAGACGAGAAAGGCAAATCAGCCAGGAATTAGGCATGTCCCCAAGGAAAAAGCTGTGGAGGCAGGCATGTTGTGGTACTTTTGCGCTCTTCTTGGCTAGTCCTTCGCAGCTGCTGCGTTCTTGGAACTCAGGGCTTTCTGGTTAATAGACCCTTACCCTAGGCGTAACTCAAACCTTAACCCTAGGAAGGAAAATCAGCCTATGGTTCGGGATGGTCTCATGGAAATATCAGTGGTGGCAGCCAAGTTGCGTCACTTTTGCGCTCCCCTTGGGATGCCTGCCTTTCGCAGCTGCAGTGTGCCTGGAGCCCAGGGCTTCCTGGTTTTAAAAGTCCTAGGCCTAAGCCTAACAGTAACCCTAGGAAGGTAAATCAGCCGGGTATTAGGGTTCTTCCTAAGGGAAAAGCCGTGAAAGCAGCCATGTTGTGGCACTTCTGCACTCCCTTTGGGATGCCTTTGGCAGATGAAGTAAGCCTGGAACTCAGGGCTTCCTGGTTAAAGAAATCCAAGCCCTAGGCTGAACCCTAACCCTAACCCTAGGCAGATAAATCAGCCTAGGTATAGGGATGGTGCCAAGGAAAAAGCTGTGAAAGCTGCCATGTTGTTGCACTTTTGTACTCCCCTTGGGATGCCTTGAACAGCTGCAGTGTGCCTGGAGCTAAGGGCTTCCTAGTTTTAAAAATCCTAGCCCTAGGCCTAAGCCTAACAGTAACCCTGGGAAGGTAAATCAGCCTGGTGTTAGGCTTCTTGCCAAGGAAAAAGCCGTGAAAGCAGCCATGTTGTGGCACTTTTGCACTCCCTTTTGGATGCCTTTCACAGCTGCAGTGTGCCTGGAACTCAGGGCTTCCTGATTTTAAAAATCCTAGCCCTAGGCCGAACCCCAACCCTAAGACGAGAAAGGCAAATCAGCCAGGAATTAGGCATGTCCCCAAGGAAAAAGCTGTGGAGGCAGGCATGTTGTGGTACTTTTGCGCTCTTCTTGGCTAGTCCTTCGCAGCTGCTGTGTTCTTGGAACTCAGGGCTTTCTGGTTAATAGACCCTTACCCTAGGCGTAACTCAAACCTTAACCCTAGGAAGGAAAATCAGCCTATGGTTCGGGATGGTCTCATGGAAATATCAGTGGTGGCAGCCAAGTTGCGTCACTTTTGCGCTCCCCTATGGGATGCCTGCCTTTCGCAGCTGCAGTGTGCCTGGAGCCCAGGGCTTCCTGGTTTTAAAAGTCCTAGGCCTAAGCCTAACAGTAACCCTAGGAAGGTAAATCAGCCGGGTATTAGGGTTCTTCCTAAGGGAAAAGCCGTGAAAGCAGCCATGTTGTGGCACTTCTGCACTCCCTTTGGGATGCCTTTGGCAGATGAAGTAAGCCTGGAACTCAGGGCTTCCTGGTTAAAGAAATCACAGCCCTAGGCTGAACCCTAACCCTAACCCTAGGCAGATAAATCAGCCTAGGTATAGGGATGGTGCCAAGGAAAAAGCTGTGAAAGCTGCCATGTTGTTGCACTTTTGTACTCCCCTTGGGATGCCTTGAACAGCTGCAGTGTGCCTGGAGCTAAGGGCTTCCTAGTTTTAAAAATCCTAGCCCTAGGCCTAAGCCTAACAGTAACCCTGGGAAGGTAAATCAGCCTGGTGTTAGGCGTCTTGCCAAGGAAAAAGCCGTGAAAGCAGCCATGTTGTGGCACTTTTGCACTCCCTTTTGGATGCCTTTCACAGCTCCAGTGTGCCTGGAACTCAGGGCTTCCTGCTTTTAAAAATCCTAGCCCTAGGCCGAACCCCAACCCTAAGACGAGAAAGGCAAATCAGCCAGGAATTAGGCATGTCCCCAAGGAAAAAGCTGTGGAGGCAGGCATGTTGTGGTACTTTTGCGCTCTTCTTGGGTAGTCCTTCGCAGCTGCTGTGTTCTTGGAACTCAGGGCTTTCTGGTTAATAGACCCTTACCCTAGGCGTAACTCAAACCTTAACCCTAGGAAGGAAAATCAGCCTATGGTTCGGGATGGTCTCATGGAAATATCAGTGGTGGCAGCCAAGTTGCGTCACTTTTGCGCTCACCTTGGGATGCCTGCCTTTCGCAGCTGCAGTGTGCCTGGAGCCCAGGGCTTCCTGGTTTTAAAAGTCCTAGGCCTAAGCCTAACAGTAACCCTAGGAAGGTAAATCAGCCGGGTATTAGGGTTCTTCCTAAGGGAAAAGCCGTGAAAGCAGCCATGTTGTGGCACTTCTGCACTCCCTTTGGGATGCCTTTGGCAGATGAAGTAAGCCTGGAACTCAGGGCTTCCTGGTTAAAGAAATCCAAGCCCTAGGCTGAACCCTAACCCTAACCCTAGGCAGATAAATCAGCCTAGGTATAGGGATGGTGCCAAGGAAAAAGCTGTGAAAGCTGCCATGTTGTTGCACTTTTGTACTCCCCTTGGGATGCCTTGAACAGCTGCAGTGTGCCTGGAGCCCAGGGCTTCCTAGTTTTAAAAATCCTAGCCCTAGGCCTAAGCCTAACAGTAACCCTGGGAAGGTAAATCAGCCTGGTGTTAGGCGTCTTGCCAAGGAAAAAGCCGTGAAAGCAGCCATGTTGTGTCACTTTTGCACTCCCTTTTGGATGCCTTTCACAGCTGCAGTGTGCCTGGAACTCAGGGCTTCCTGCTTTTAAAAATCCTAGCCCTAGGCCGAACCCCAACCCTAAGACGAGAAAGGCAAATCAGCCAGGAATTAGGCATGTCCCCAAGGAAAAAGCTGTGGAGGCAGGCATGTTGTGCTACTTTTGCGCTCTTCTTGGCTAGTCCTTCGCAGCTGCTGTGTTCTTGGAACTCAGGGCTTTCTGGTTAATAGACCCTTACCCTAGGCGTAACTCAAACCTTAACCCTAGGAAGGAAAATCAGCCTATGGTTCGGGATGGTCTCATGGAAATATCAGTGGTGGCAGCCAAGTTGCGTCACTTTTGCGCTCCCCTTGGGATGCCTGCCTTTCGCAGCTGCAGTGTGCCTGGAGCCCAGGGCTTCCTGGTTTTAAAAGTCCTAGGCCTAAGCCTAACAGTAACCCTAGGAAGGTAAATCAGCCGGGTATTAGGGTTCTTCCTAAGGGAAAAGCCGTGAAAGCAGCCATGTTGTGGCACTTCTGCACTCCCTTTGGGATGCCTTTGGCAGATGAAGTAAGCCTGGAACTCAGGGCTTCCTGGTTAAAGAAATCCAAGCCCTAGGCTGAACCCTAACCCTAACCCTAGGCAGATAAATCAGCCGGGTGTTAGGCGTCTTGCCAAGGAAAAAGCCGTGAAAGCAGCCATGTTGTGGCACTTTTGCACTCCCTTTTGGATGCCTTTCACAGCTCCAGTGTGCCTGGAACTCAGGGCTTCCTGCTTTTAAAAATCCTAGCCCTAGGCCGAACCCCAACCCTAAGACGAGAAAGGCAAATCAGCCAGGAATTAGGCATGTCCCCAAGGAAAAAGCTGTGGAGGCAGGCATGTTGTGGTACTTTTGCGCTCTTCTTGGGTAGTCCTTCGCAGCTGCTGTGTTCTTGGAACTCAGGGCTTTCTGGTTAATAGACCCTTACCCTAGGCGTAACTCAAACCTTAACCCTAGGAAGGAAAATCAGCCTATGGTTCGGGATGGTCTCATGGAAATATCAGTGGTGGCAGCCAAGTTGCGTCACTTTTGCGCTCACCTTGGGATGCCTGCCTTTCGCAGCTGCAGTGTGCCTGGAGCCCAGGGCTTCCTGGTTTTAAAAGTCCTAGGCCTAAGCCTAACAGTAACCCTAGGAAGGTAAATCAGCCGGGTATTAGGGTTCTTCCTAAGGGAAAAGCCGTGAAAGCAGCCATGTTGTGGCACTTCTGCACTCCCTTTGGGATGCCTTTGGCAGATGAAGTAAGCCTGGAACTCAGGGCTTCCTGGTTAAAGAAATCCAAGCCCTAGGCTGAACCCTAACCCTAACCCTAGGCAGATAAATCAGCCTAGGTATAGGGATGGTGCCAAGGAAAAAGCTGTGAAAGCTGCCATGTTGTTGCACTTTTGTACTCCCCTTGGGATGCCTTGAACAGCTGCAGTGTGCCTGGAGCCCAGGGCTTCCTAGTTTTAAAAATCCTAGCCCTAGGCCTAAGCCTAACAGTAACCCTGGGAAGGTAAATCAGCCTGGTGTTAGGCGTCTTGCCAAGGAAAAAGCCGTGAAAGCAGCCATGTTGTGTCACTTTTGCACTCCCTTTTGGATGCCTTTCACAGCTGCAGTGTGCCTGGAACTCAGGGCTTCCTGCTTTTAAAAATCCTAGCCCTAGGCCGAACCCCAACCCTAAGACGAGAAAGGCAAATCAGCCAGGAATTAGGCATGTCCCCAAGGAAAAAGCTGTGGAGGCAGGCATGTTGTGGTACTTTTGCGCTCTTCTTGGCTAGTCCTTCGCAGCTGCTGTGTTCTTGGAACTCAGGGCTTTCTGGTTAATAGACCCTTACCCTAGGCGTAACTCAAACCTTAACCCTAGGAAGGAAAATCAGCCTATGGTTCGGGATGGTCTCATGGAAATATCAGTGGTGGCAGCCAAGTTGCGTCACTTTTGCGCTCCCCTTGGGATGCCTGCCTTTCGCAGCTGCAGTGTGCCTGGAGCCCAGGGCTTCCTGGTTTTAAAAGTCCTAGGCCTAAGCCTAACAGTAACCCTAGGAAGGTAAATCAGCCGGGTATTAGGGTTCTTCCTAAGGGAAAAGCCGTGAAAGCAGCCATGTTGTGGCACTTCTGCACTCCCTTTGGGATGCCTTTGGCAGATGAAGTAAGCCTGGAACTCAGGGCTTCCTGGTTAAAGAAATCCAAGCCCTAGGCTGAAGCCTAACCCTAACCCTAGGCAGATAAATCAGCCTAGGTATAGGGATGGTGCCAAGGAAAAAGCTGTGAAAGCTGCCATGTTGTTGCACTTTTGTACTCCCCTTGGGATGCCTTGAACAGCTGCAGTGTGCCTGGAGCTAAGGGCTTCCTAGTTTTAAAAATCCTAGCCCTAGGCCTAAGCCTAACAGTAACCCTGGGAAGGTAAATCAGCCTGGTGTTAGGCGTCTTGCCAAGGAAAAAGCCGTGAAAGCAGCCATGTTGTGGCACTTTTGCACTCCCTTTTGGATGCCTTTCACAGCTCCAGTGTGCCTGGAACTCAGGGCTTCCTGATTTTAAAAATCCTAGCCCTAGGCCGAACCCCAACCCTAAGACGAGAAAGGCAAATCAGCCAGGAATTAGGCATGTCCCCAAGGAAAAAGCTGTGGAGGCAGGCATGTTGTGCTACTTTTGCGCTCTTCTTGGCTAGTCCTTCGCAGCTGCTGTGTTCTTGGAACTCAGGGCTTTCTGGTTAATAGACCCTTACCCTAGGCGTAACTCAAACCTTAACCCTAGGAAGGAAAATCAGCCTATGGTTCGGGATGGTCTCATGGAAATATCAGTGGTGGCAGCCAAGTTGCGTCACTTTTGCGCTCACCTTGGGATGCCTGCCTTTCGCAGCTGCAGTGTGCCTGGAGCCCAGGGCTTCCTGGTTTTAAAAGTCCTAGGCCTAAGCCTAACAGTAACCCTAGGAAGGTAAATCAGCCGGGTATTAGGGTTCTTCCTAAGGGAAAAGCCGTGAAAGCAGCCATGTTGTGGCACTTCTGCACTCCCTTTGGGATGCCTTTGGCAGATGAAGTAAGCCTGGAACTCAGGGCTTCCTGGTTAAAAAAATCCAAGCCCTAGGCTGAACCCTAACCCTAACCCTAGGCAGATAAATCAACCTAGGTTTAGGGATGGTGCCAAGGAAAAAGCTGTGAAAGCTGCCATGTTGTTGCACTTTTGTACTCCCCTTGGGATGCCTTGAACAGCTGCAGTGTGCCTGGAGCCCAGGGCTTCCTAGTTTTAAAAATCCTAGCCCTAGGCCTAAGCCTAACAGTAACCCTGGGAAGGTAAATCAGCCTGGTGTTAGGCGTCTTGCCAAGGAAAAAGCCGTGAAACAGCCATGTTGTGGCACTTTTGCACTCCCTTTTGGATGCCTTTCACAGCTCCAGTGTGCCTGGAACTCAGGGCTTCCTGCTTTTAAAAATCCTAGCCCTAGGCCGAACCCCAACCCTAAGACGAGAAAGGCAAATCAGCCAGGAATTAGGCATGTCCCCAAGGAAAAAGCTGTGGAGGCAGGCATGTTGTGGTACTTTTGCGCTCTTCTTGGCTAGTCCTTCGCAGCTGCTGTGTTCTTGGAACTCAGGGCTTTCTGGTTAATAGACCCTTACCCTAGGCGTAACTCAAACCTTAACCCTAGGAAGGAAAATCAGCCTATGGTTCGGGATGGTCTCATGGAAATATGAGTGGTGGCAGCCAAGTTGCGTCACTTTTGCGCTCCCCTATGGGATGCCTGCCTTTCGCAGCTGCAGTGTGCCTGGAGCCCAGGGCTTCCTGGTTTTAAAAGTCCTAGGCCTAAGCCTAACAGTAACCCTAGGAAGGTAAATCAGCCGGGTGTTAGGGTTCTTCCTAAGGGAAAAGCCGTGAAAGCAGCCATGTTGTGGCACTTCTGCACTCCCTTTGGGATGCCTTTGGCAGATGAAGTAAGCCTGGAACTCAGGGCTTCCTGGTTAAAGAAATCCAAGCCCTAGGCTGAACCCTAACCCTAACCCTAGGCAGATAAATCAGCCTAGGTATAGGGATGGTGCCAAGGAAAAAGCTGTGAAAGCTGCCATGTTGTTGCACTTTTGTACTCCCCTTGGGATGCCTTGAACAGCTGCAGTGTGCCTGGAGCTAAGGGCTTCCTAGTTTTAAAAATCCTAGCCCTAGGCCTAAGCCTAACAGTAACCCTGGGAAGGTAAATCAGCCTGGTGTTAGGCTTCTTGCCAAGGAAAAAGCCGTGAAAGCAGCCATGTTGTGGCACTTTTGCACTCCCTTTTGGATGCCTTTCACAGCTGCAGTGTGCCTGGAACTCAGGGCTTCCTGCTTTTAAAAATCCTAGCCCTAGGCCGAACCCCAACCCTAAGACGAGAAAGGCAAATCAGCCAGGAATTAGGCATGTCCCCAAGGAAAAAGCTGTGGAGGCAGGCATGTTGTGCTACTTTTGCGCTCTTCTTGGCTAGTCCTTCGCAGCTGCTGTGTTCTTGGAACTCAGGGCTTTCTGGTTAATAGACCCTTACCCTAGGCGTAACTCAAACCTTAACCCTAGGAAGGAAAATCAGCCTATGGTTCGGGATGGTCTCATGGAAATATCAGTGGTGGCAGCCAAGTTGCGTCACTTTTGCGCTCCCCTTGGGATGCCTTTCGCAGCTGCAGTGTGCCTGGAGCCCAGGGCTTCCTGGTTTTAAAAGTCCTAGGCCTAAGCCTAACAGTAACCCTAGGAAGGTAAATCAGCCGGGTATTAGGCTTCTTCCTAAGGGAAAAGCCGTGAAAGCAGCCATGTTGTGGCACTTCTGCACTCCCTTTGGGATGCCTTTGGCAGATGAAGTAAGCCTGGAACTCAGGGCTTCCTGGTTAAAGAAATCCAAGCCCTAGGCTGAACCCTAACCCTAACCCTAGGCAGATAAATCAGCCTAGGTATAGGGATGGTGCCAAGGAAAAAGCTGTGAAAGCTGCCATGTTGTTGCACTTTTGTACTCCCCTTGGGATGCCTTGAACAGCTGCAGTGTGCCTGGAGCTAAGGGCTTCCTAGTTTTAAAAATCCTAGCCCTAGGCCTAAGCCTAACAGTAACCCTGGGAAGGTAAATCAGCCTGGTGTTAGGCGTCTTGCCAAGGAAAAAGCCGTGAAAGCAGCCATGTTGTGTCACTTTTGCACTCCCTTTTGGATGCCTTTCACAGCTGCAGTGTGCCTGGAACTCAGGGCTTCCTGCTTTTAAAAATCCTAGCCCTAGGCCGAACCCCAACCCTAAGACGAGAAAGGCAAATCAGCCAGGAATTAGGCATGTCCCCAAGGAAAAAGCTGTGGAGGCAGGCATGTTGTGGTACTTTTGCGCTCTTCTTGGCTAGTCCTTCGCAGCTGCTGTGTTCTTGGAACTCAGGGCTTTCTGGTTAATAGACCCTTACCCTAGGCGTAACTCAAACCTTAACCCTAGGAAGGAAAATCAGCCTATGGTTCGGGATGGTCTCATGGAAATATCAGTGGTGGCAGCCAAGTTGCGTCACTTTTGCTCTCCCCTTGGGATGCCTTTCGCAGCTGCAGTGTGCCTGGAGCCCAGGGCTTCCTGGTTTTAAAAGTCCTAGGCCTAAGCCTAACAGTAACCCTAGGAAGGTAAATCAGCCGGGTATTAGGGTTCTTCCTAAGGGAAAAGCCGTGAAAGCAGCCATGTTGTGGCACTTCTGCACTCCCTTTGGGATGCCTTTGGCAGATGAAGTAAGCCTGGAACTCAGGGCTTCCTGGTTAAAGAAATCCAAGCCCTAGGCTGAACCCTAACCCTAACCCTAGGCAGATAAATCAGCCTAGGTATAGGGATGGTGCCAAGGAAAAAGCTGTGAAAGCTGCCATGTTGTTGCACTTTTGTACTCCCCTTGGGATGCCTTGAACAGCTGCAGTGTGCCTGGAGCTAAGGGCTTCCTAGTTTTAAAAATCCTAGCCCTAGGCCTAAGCCTAACAGTAACCCTGGGAAGGTAAATCAGCCTGGTGTTAGGCGTCTTGCCAAGGAAAAAGCCGTGAAAGCAGCCATGTTGTGGCACTTTTGCACTCCCTTTTGGATGCCTTTCACAGCTGCAGTGTGCCTGGAACTCAGGGCTTCCTGCTTTTAAAAATCCTAGCCCTAGGCCGAACCCCAACCCTAAGACGAGAAAGGCAAATCAGCCAGGAATTAGGCATGTCCCCAAGGAAAAAGCTGTGGAGGCAGGCATGTTGTGCTACTTTTGCGCTCTTCTTGGCTAGTCCTTCGCAGCTGCTGTGTTCTTGGAACTCAGGGCTTTCTGGTTAATAGACCCTTACCCTAGGCGTAACTCAAACCTTAACCCTAGGAAGGAAAATCAGCCTATGGTTCGGGATGGTCTCATGGAAATATCAGTGGTGGCAGCCAAGTTGCGTCACTTTTGCGCTCACCTTGGGATGCCTGCCTTTCGCAGCTGCAGTGTGCCTGGAGCCCAGGGCTTCCTGGTTTTAAAAGTCCTAGGCCTAAGCCTAACAGTAACCCTAGGAAGGTAAATCAGCCGGGTATTAGGGTTCTTCCTAAGGGAAAAGCCGTGAAAGCAGCCATGTTGTGGCACTTCTGCACTCCCTTTGGGATGCCTTTGGCAGATGAAGTAAGCCTGGAACTCAGGGCTTCCTGGTTAAAGAAATCACAGCCCTAGGCTGAACCCTAACCCTAACCCTAGGCAGATAAATCAACCTAGGTTTAGGGATGGTGCCAAGGAAAAAGCTGTGAAAGCTGCCATGTTGTTGCACTTTTGTACTCTCCTTGGGATGCCTTGAACAGCTGCAGTGTGCCTGGAGCCCAGGGCTTCCTAGTTTTAAAAATCCTAGCCCTAGGCCTAAGCCTAACAGTAACCCTGGGAAGGTAAATCAGCCTGGTGTTAGGCGTCTTGCCAAGGAAAAAGCCGTGAAACAGCCATGTTGTGGCACTTTTGCACTCCCTTTTGGATGCCTTTCACAGCTCCAGTGTGCCTGGAACTCAGGGCTTCCTGCTTTTAAAAATCCTAGCCCTAGGCCGAACCCCAACCCTAAGACGAGAAAGGCAAATCAGCCAGGAATTAGGCATGTCCCCAAGGAAAAAGCTGTGGAGGCAGGCATGTTGTGGTACTTTTGCGCTCTTCTTGGCTAGTCCTTCGCAGCTGCTGTGTTCTTGGAACTCAGGGCTTTCTGGTTAATAGACCCTTACCCTAGGCGTAACTCAAACCTTAACCCTAGGAAGGAAAATCAGCCTATGGTTCGGGATGGTCTCATGGAAATATCAGTGGTGGCAGCCAAGTTGCGTCACTTTTGCGCTCACCTTGGGATGCCTGCCTTTCGCAGCTGCAGTGTGCCTGGAGCCCAGGGCTTCCTGGTTTTAAAAGTCCTAGGCCTAAGCCTAACAGTAACCCTAGGAAGGTAAATCAGCCGGGTATTAGGGTTCTTCCTAAGGGAAAAGCCGTGAAAGCAGCCATGTTGTGGCACTTCTGCACTCCCTTTGGGATGCCTTTGGCAGATGAAGTAAGCCTGGAACTCAGGGCTTCCTGGTTAAAGAAATCCAAGCCCTAGGCTGAACCCTAACCCTAACCCTAGGCAGATAAATCAGCCTAGGTATAGGGATGGTGCCAAGGAAAAAGCTGTGAAAGCTGCCATGTTGTTGCACTTTTGTACTCCCCTTGGGATGCCTTGAACAGCTGCAGTGTGCCTGGAGCTAAGGGCTTCCTAGTTTTAAAAATCCTAGCCCTAGGCCTAAGCCTAACAGTAACCCTGGGAAGGTAAATCAGCCTGGTGTTAGGCTTCTTGCCAAGGAAAAAGCCGTGAAAGCAGCCATGTTGTGGCACTTTTGCACTCCCTTTTGGATGCCTTTCACAGCTCCACTGTGCCTGGAACTCAGGGCTTCCTGCTTTTAAAAATCCTAGCCCTAGGCCGAACCCCAACCCTAAGACGAGAAAGGCAAATCAGCCAGGAATTAGGCATGTCCCCAAGGAAAAAGCTGTGGAGGCAGGCATGTTGTGCTACTTTTGCGCTCTTCTTGGCTAGTCCTTCGCAGCTGCTGTGTTCTTGGAACTCAGGGCTTTCTGGTTAATAGACCCTTACCCTAGGCGTAACTCAAACCTTAACCCTAGGAAGGAAAATCAGCCTATGGTTCGGGATGGTCTCATGGAAATATCAGTGGTGGCAGCCAAGTTGCGTCACTTTTGCGCTCCCCTTGGGATGCCTTTCGCAGCTGCAGTGTGCCTGGAGCCCAGGGCTTCCTGGTTTTAAAAGTCCTAGGCCTAAGCCTAACAGTAACCCTAGGAAGGTAAATCAGCCGGGTATTAGGGTTCTTCCTAAGGGAAAAGCCGTGAAAGCAGCCATGTTGTGGCACTTCTGCACTCCCTTTGGGATGCCTTTGGCAGATGAAGTAAGCCTGGAACTCAGGGCTTCCTGGTTAAAGAAATCCAAGCCCTAGGCTGAACCCTAACCCTAACCCTAGGCAGATAAATCAGCCTAGGTATAGGGATGGTGCCAAGGAAAAAGCTGTGAAAGCTGCCATGTTGTTGCACTTTTGTACTCCCCTTGGGATGCCTTGAACAGCTGCAGTGTGCCTGGAGCTAAGGGCTTCCTAGTTTTAAAAATCCTAGCCCTAGGCCTAAGCCTAACAGTAACCCTGGGAAGGGAAATCAGCCTGGTGTTAGGCTTCTTGCCAAGGAAAAAGCCGTGAAAGCAGCCATGTTGTGGCACTTTTGCACTCCCTTTTGGATGCCTTTCACAGCTCCAGTGTGCCTGGAACTCAGGGCTTCCTGCTTTTAAAAATCCTAGCCCTAGGCCGAACCCCAACCCTAAGACGAGAAAGGCAAATCAGCCAGGAATTAGGCATGTCCCCAAGGAAAAAGCTGTGGAGGCAGGCATGTTGTGCTACTTTTGCGCTCTTCTTGGCTAGTCCTTCGCAGCTGCTGTGTTCTTGGAACTCAGGGCTTTCTGGTTAATAGACCCTTACCCTAGGCGTAACTCAAACCTTAACCCTAGGAAGGAAAATCAGCCTATGGTTCGGGATGGTCTCATGGAAATATCAGTGGTGGCAGCCAAGTTGCGTCACTTTTGCGCTCCCCTTGGGATGCCTGCCTTTCGCAGCTGCAGTGTGCCTGGAGCCCAGGGCTTCCTGGTTTTAAAAGTCCTAGGCCTAAGCCTAACAGTAACCCTAGGAAGGTAAATCAGCCGGGTATTAGGGTTCTTCCTAAGGGAAAAGCCGTGAAAGCAGCCATGTTGTGGCACTTCTGCACTCCCTTTGGGATGCCTTTGGCAGATGAAGTAAGCCTGGAACTCAGGGCTTCCTGGTTAAAGAAATCCAAGCCCTAGGCTGAACCCTAACCCTAACCCTAGGCAGATAAATCAACCTAGGTTTAGGGATGGTGCCAAGGAAAAAGCTGTGAAAGCTGCCATGTTGTTGCACTTTTGTACTCCCCTTGGGATGCCTTGAACAGCTGCAGTGTGCCTGGAGCCCAGGGCTTCCTAGTTTTAAAAATCCTAGCCCTAGGCCTAAGCCTAACAGTAACCCTGGGAAGGTAAATCAGCCTGGTGTTAGGCGTCTTGCCAAGGAAAAAGCCGTGAAACAGCCATGTTGTGGCACTTTTGCACTCCCTTTTGGATGCCTTTCACAGCTCCAGTGTGCCTGGAACTCAGGGCTTCCTGCTTTTAAAAATCCTAGCCCTAGGCCGAACCCCAACCCTAAGACGAGAAAGGCAAATCAGCCAGGAATTAGGCATGTCCCCAAGGAAAAAGCTGTGGAGGCAGGCATGTTGTGGTACTTTTGCGCTCTTCTTGGCTAGTCCTTCGCAGCTGCTGTGTTCTTGGAAC
Source organism: Ammospiza nelsoni (assembly GCF_027579445.1). Taxonomy (NCBI): domain Eukaryota; kingdom Metazoa; phylum Chordata; class Aves; order Passeriformes; family Passerellidae; genus Ammospiza; species Ammospiza nelsoni. The sequence continues at coordinate 438,418 of NW_026683212.1, read as the reverse complement.
TCAGGGCTTTCTGGTTAATAGACCCTTACCCTAGGCGTAACTCAAACCTTAACCCTAGGAAGGAAAATCAGCCTATGGTTCGGGATGGTCTCATGGAAATATCAGTGGTGGCAGCCAAGTTGCGTCACTTTTGCGCTCACCTTGGGATGCCTGCCTTTCGCAGCTGCAGTGTGCCTGGAGCCCAGGGCTTCCTGGTTTTAAAAGTCCTAGGCCTAAGCCTAACAGTAACCCTAGGAAGGTAAATCAGCCGGGTATTAGGGTTCTTCCTAAGGGAAAAGCCGTGAAAGCAGCCATGTTGTGGCACTTCTGCACTCCCTTTGGGATGCCTTTGGCAGATGAAGTAAGCCTGGAACTCAGGGCTTCCTGGTTAAAGAAATCCGAGCCCTAGGCTGAACCCTAACCCTAACCCTAGGCAGATAAATCAGCCTAGGTATAGGGATGGTGCCAAGGAAAAAGCTGTGAAAGCTGCCATGTTGTTGCACTTTTGTACTCCCCTTGGGATGCCTTGAACAGCTGCAGTGTGCCTGGAGCTAAGGGCTTCCTAGTTTTAAAAATCCTAGCCCTAGGCCTAAGCCTAACAGTAACCCTGGGAAGGTAAATCAGCCTGGTGTTAGGCTTCTTGCCAAGGAAAAAGCCGTGAAAGCAGCCATGTTGTGGCACTTTTGCACTCCCTTTTGGATGCCTTTCACAGCTGCAGTGTGCCTGGAACTCAGGGCTTCCTGCTTTTAAAAATCCTAGCCCTAGGCCGAACCCCAACCCTAAGACGAGAAAGGCAAATCAGCCAGGAATTAGGCATGTCCCCAAGGAAAAAGCTGTGGAGGCAGGCATGTTGTGCTACTTTTGCGCTCTTCTTGGCTAGTCCTTCGCAGCTGCTGTGTTCTTGGAACTCAGGGCTTTCTGGTTAATAGACCCTTACCCTAGGCGTAACTCAAACCTTAACCCTAGGAAGGAAAATCAGCCTATGGTTCGGGATGGTCTCATGGAAATATCAGTGGTGGCAGCCAAGTTGCGTCACTTTTGCGCTCCCCTTGGGATGCCTTTCGCAGCTGCAGTGTGCCTGGAGCCCAGGGCTTCCTGGTTTTAAAAGTCCTAGGCCTAAGCCTAACAGTAACCCTAGGAAGGTAAATCAGCCGGGTATTAGGGTTCTTCCTAAGGGAAAAGCCGTGAAAGCAGCCATGTTGTGGCACTTCTGCACTCCCTTTGGGATGCCTTTGGCAGATGAAGTAAGCCTGGAACTCAGGGCTTCCTGGTTAAAGAAATCCAAGCCCTAGGCTGAACCCTAACCCTAACCCTAGGCAGATAAATCAGCCTAGGTATAGGGATGGTGCCAAGGAAAAAGCTGTGAAAGCTGCCATGTTGTTGCACTTTTGTACTCCCCTTGGGATGCCTTGAACAGCTGCAGTGTGCCTGGAGCTAAGGGCTTCCTAGTTTTAAAAATCCTAGCCCTAGGCCTAAGCCTAACAGTAACACTGGGAAGGTAAATCAGCCTGGTGTTAGGCTTCTTGCCAAGGAAAAAGCCGTGAAAGCAGCCATGTTGTGGCACTTTTGCACTCCCTTTTGGATGCCTTTCACAGCTCCAGTGTGCCTGGAACTCAGGGCTTCCTGCTTTTAAAAATCCTAGCCCTAGGCCGAACCCCAACCCTAAGACGAGAAAGGCAAATCAGCCAGGAATTAGGCATGTCCCCAAGGAAAAAGCTGTGGAGGCAGGCATGTTGTGCTACTTTTGCGCTCTTCTTGGCTAGTCCTTCGCAGCTGCTGTGTTCTTGGAACTCAGGGCTTTCTGGTTAATAGACCCTTACCCTAGGCGTAACTCAAACCTTAACCCTAGGAAGGAAAATCAGCCTATGGTTCGGGATGGTCTCATGGAAATATCAGTGGTGGCAGCCAAGTTGCGTCACTTTTGCGCTCCCCTTGGGATGCCTGCCTTTCGCAGCTGCAGTGTGCCTGGAGCCCAGGGCTTCCTGGTTTTAAAAGTCCTAGGCCTAAGCCTAACAGTAACCCTAGGAAGGTAAATCAGCCGGGTATTAGGGTTCTTCCTAAGGGAAAAGCCGTGAAAGCAGCCATGTTGTGGCACTTCTGCACTCCCTTTGGGATGCCTTTGGCAGATGAAGTAAGCCTGGAACTCAGGGCTTCCTGGTTAAAAAAATCACAGCCCTAGGCTGAAGCCTAACCCTAACCCTAGGCAGATAAATCAGCCTAGGTATAGGGATGGTGCCAAGGAAAAAGCTGTGAAAGCTGCCATGTTGTTGCACTTTTGTACTCCCCTTGGGATGCCTTGAACAGCTGCAGTGTGCCTGGAGCTAAGGGCTTCTTAGTTTTAAAAATCCTAGCCCTAGGCCTAAGCCTAACAGTAACCCTGGGAAGGTAAATCAGCCTGGTGTTAGGCGTCTTGCCAAGGAAAAAGCCGTGAAAGCAGCCATGTTGTGGCACTTTTGCACTCCCTTTTGGATGCCTTTCACAGCTGCAGTGTGCCTGGAACTCAGGGCTTCCTGATTTTAAAAATCCTAGCCCTAGGCCGAACCCCAACCCTAAGACGAGAAAGGCAAATCAGCCAGGAATTAGGCATGTCCCCAAGGAAAAAGCTGTGGAGGCAGGCATGTTGTGGTACTTTTGCGCTCTTCTTGGGTAGTCCTTCGCAGCTGCTGTGTTCTTGGAACTCAGGGCTTTCTGGTTAATAGACCCTTACCCTAGGCGTAACTCAAACCTTAACCCTAGGAAGGAAAATCAGCCTATGGTTCGGGATGGTCTCATGGAAATATCAGTGGTGGCAGCCAAGTTGCGTCATTTTTGCGCTCCCCTTGGGATGCCTGCCTTTCGCAGCTGCAGTGTGCCTGGAGCCCAGGGCTTCCTGGTTTTAAAAGTCCTAGGCCTAAGCCTAACAGTAACCCTAGGAAGGTAAATCAGCCGGGTATTAGGCTTCTTGCCAAGGAAAAAGCCGTGAAAGCAGCCATGTTGTGGCACTTCTGCACTCCCTTTGGGATGCCTTTGGCAGATGAAGTAAGCCTGGAACTCAGGGCTTCCTGGTTAAAAAAATCCAAGCCCTAGGCTGAACCCTAACCCTAACCCTAGGCAGATAAATCAGCCTAGGTATAGGGATGGTGCCAAGGAAAAAGCTGTGAAAGCTGCCATGTTGTTGCACTTTTGTACTCCCCTTGGGATGCCTTGAACAGCTGCAGTGTGCTTGGAGCTAAGGGCTTCCTAGTTTTAAAAATCCTAGCCCTAGGCCTAAGCCTAACAGTAACCCTGGGAAGGTAAATCAGCCTGGTGTTAGGCTTCTTGCCAAGGAAAAAGCCGTGAAAGCAGCCATGTTGTGGCACTTTTGCACTCCCTTTTGGATGCCTTTCACAGCTGCAGTGTGCCTGGAACTCAGGGCTTCCTGCTTTTAAAAATCCTAGCCCTAGGCCGAACCCCAACCCTAAGACGAGAAAGGCAAATCAGCCAGGAATTAGGCATGTGCCCAAGGAAAAAGCTGTGGAGGCAGGCATGTTGTGGTACTTTTGCGCTCTTCTTGGGTAGTCCTTCGCAGCTGCTGTGTTCTTGGAACTCAGGGCTTTCTGGTTAATAGACCCTTACCCTAGGCGTAACTCAAACCTTAACCCTAGGAAGGAAAATCAGCCTATGGTTCGGGATGGTCTCATGGAAATATCAGTGGTGGCAGCCAAGTTGCGTCACTTTTGCGCTCCCCTTGGGATGCCTTTCGCAGCTGCAGTGTGCCTGGAGCCCAGGGCTTCCTGGTTTTAAAAGTCCTAGGCCTAAGCCTAACAGTAACCCTAGGAAGGTAAATCAGCCGGGTATTAGGGTTCTTCCTAAGGGAAAAGCCGTGAAAGCAGCCATGTTGTGGCACTTCTGCACTCCCTTTGGGATGCCTTTGGCAGATGAAGTAAGCCTGGAACTCAGGGCTTCCTGGTTAAAAAAATCCAAGCCCTAGGCTGAACCCTAACCCTAACCCTAGGCAGATAAATCAGCCTAGGTATAGGGATGGTGCCAAGGAAAAAGCTGTGAAAGCTGCCATGTTGTTGCACTTTTGTACTCCCCTTGGGATGCCTTGAACAGCTGCAGTGTGCCTGGAGCTAAGGGCTTCTTAGTTTTAAAAATCCTAGCCCTAGGCCTAAGCCTAACAGTAACCCTGGGAAGGCAAATCAGCCTGGTGTTAGGCGTCTTGCCAAGGAAAAAGCCGTGAAAGCAGCCATGTTGTGGCACTTTTGCACTCCCTTTTGGATGCCTTTCACAGCTCCAGTGTGCCTGGAACTCAGGGCTTCCTGCTTTTAAAAATCCTAGCCCTAGGCCGAACCCCAACCCTAAGACGAGAAAGGCAAATCAGCCAGGAATTAGGCATGTCCCCAAGGAAAAAGCTGTGGAGGCAGGCATGTTGTGGTACTTTTGCGCTCTTCTTGGCTAGTCCTTCGCAGCTGCTGTGTTCTTGGAACTCAGGGCTTTCTGGTTAATAGACCCTTACCCTAGGCGTAACTCAAACCTTAACCCTAGGAAGGAAAATCAGCCTATGGTTCGGGATGGTCTCATGGAAATATCAGTGGTGGCAGCCAAGTTGCGTCACTTTTGCGCTCCCCTTGGGATGCCTTTCGCAGCTGCAGTGTGCCTGGAGCCCAGGGCTTCCTGGTTTTAAAAGTCCTAGGCCTAAGCCTAACAGTAACCCTAGGAAGGTAAATCAGCCGGGTATTAGGGTTCTTCCTAAGGGAAAAGCCGTGAAAGCAGCCATGTTGTGGCACTTCTGCACTCCCTTTGGGATGCCTTTGGCAGATGAAGTAAGCCTGGAACTCAGGGCTTCCTGGTTAAAGAAATCCAAGCCCTAGGCTGAAGCCTAACCCTAACCCTAGGCAGATAAATCAGCCTAGGTATAGGGATGGTGCCAAGGAAAAAGCTGTGAAAGCTGCCATGTTGTTGCACTTTTGTACTCCCCTTGGGATGCCTTGAACAGCTGCAGTGTGCCTGGAGCTAAGGGCTTCCTAGTTTTAAAAATCCTAGCCCTAGGCCTAAGCCTAACAGTAACCCTGGGAAGGTAAATCAGCCTGGTGTTAGGCTTCTTGCCAAGGAAAAAGCCGTGAAAGCAGCCATGTTGTGGCACTTTTGCACTCCCTTTTGGATGCCTTTCACAGCTGCAGTGTGCCTGGAACTCAGGGCTTCCTGCTTTTAAAAATCCTAGCCCTAGGCCGAACCCCAACCCTAAGACGAGAAAGGCAAATCAGCCAGGAATTAGGCATGTCCCCAAGGAAAAAGCTGTGGAGGCAGGCATGTTGTGCTACTTTTGCGCTCTTCTTGGCTAGTCCTTCGCAGCTGCTGTGTTCTTGGAACTCAGGGCTTTCTGGTAAATAGAAACCTTACCCAAAGCGTAACTCAAACCTTAACCCTAGGAAGGAAAATCAGCCTATGGTTCGGGATGGTCTCATGGAAATATCAGTGGTGGCAGCCAAGTTGCGTCACTTTTGCGCTCCCCTTGGGATGCCTTTCGCAGCTGCAGTGTGCCTGGAGCCCAGGGCTTCCTGGTTTTAAAAGTCCTAGGCCTAAGCCTAACAGTAACCCTAGGAAGGTAAATCAGCCGGGTATTAGGGTTCTTCCTAAGGGAAAAGCCGTGAAAGCAGCCATGTTGTGGCACTTCTGCACTCCCTTTGGGATGCCTTTGGCAGATGAAGTAAGCCTGGAACTCAGGGCTTCCTGGTTAAAGAAATCCAAGCCCTAGGCTGAAGCCCAACCCTAACCCTAGGCAGATAAATCAGCCTAGGTATAGGGATGGTGCCAAGGAAAAAGCTGTGAAAGCTGCCATGTTGTTGCACTTTTGTACTCCCCTTGGGATGCCTTGAACAGCTGCAGTGTGCCTGGAGCTAAGGGCTTCCTAGTTTTAAAAATCCTAGCCCTAGGCCTAAGCCTAACAGTAACCCTGGGAAGGCAAATCAGCCTGGTGTTAGGCTTCTTGCCAAGGAAAAAGCCGTGAAAGCAGCCATGTTGTGGCACTTTTGCACTCCCTTTTGGATGCCTTTCACAGCTGCAGTGTGCCTGGAACTCAGGGCTTCCTGCTTTTAAAAATCCTAGCCCTAGGCCGAACCCCAACCCTAAGACGAGAAAGGCAAATCAGCCAGGAATTAGGCATGTCCCCAAGGAAAAAGCTGTGGAGGCAGGCATGTTGTGCAACTTTTGCGCTCTTCTTGGCTAGTCCTTCGCAGCTGCTGTGTTATTGGAACTCAGGGCTTTCTGGTAAATAGAAACCTTACCCAAAGCGTAACTCAAAACTTAACCCTAGGAAGGAAAATCAGCCTATGGTTCGGGATGGTCTCATGGAAATATCAGTGGTGGCAGCCAAGTTGCGTCACTTTTGCGCTCCCCTTGGGATGCCTTTCGCAGCTGCAGTGTGCCTGGAGCCCAGGGCTTCCTGGTTTTAAAAGTCCTAGGCCTAAGCCTAACAGTAACCCTAGGAAGGTAAATCAGCCGGGTATTAGGCTTCTTCCTAAGGGAAAAGCCGGGAAAGCAGCCATGTTGTGGCACTTCTGCACTCCCTTTGGGATGCCTTTGGCAGATGAAGTAAGCCTGGAACTCAGGGCTTCCTGGTTAAAGAAATCCAAGCCCTAGGCTGAAGCCTAACCCTAACCCTAGGCAGATAAATCAGCCTAGGTATAGGGATGGTGCCAAGGAAAAAGCTGTGAAAGCTGCCATGTTGTTGCACTTTTGTACTCCCCTTGGGATGCCTTGAACAGCTGCAGTGTGCCTGGAGCTAAGGGCTTCCTAGTTTTAAAAATCCTAGCCCTAGGCCTAAGCCTAACAGTAACCCTGGGAAGCCAAATCAGCCTGGTGTTAGGCTTCTTGCCAAGGAAAAAGCCGTGAAAGCAGCCATGTTGTGGCACTTTTGCACTCCCTTTTGGATGCCTTTCACAGCTCCAGTGTGCCTGGAACTCAGGGCTTCCTGATTTTAAAAATCCTAGCCCTAGGCCGAACCCCAACCCTAAGACGAGAAAGGCAAATCAGCCAGGAATTAGGCATGTCCCCAAGGAAAAAGCTGTGGAGGCAGGCATGTTGTGCTACTTTTGCGCTCTTCTTGGCTAGTCCTTCGCAGCTGCTGTGTTCTTGGAACTCAGGGCTTTCTGGTTAATAGAACCCTTACCCTAGGCAAAATCAAACCTTAACCCTAGGAAGGAAAATCAGCCTATGGTTCAGGATGGTCTCATGGAAATATCAGTGGTGGCACCCAAGTTGCGTCACTTTTGCGCTCCCCTTGGGATGCCTTTCGCAGCTGCAGTGTGCCTGGAGCCCAGGGCTTCCTGGTTTTAAAAGTCCTAGGCCTAAGCCTAACAGTAACCCTAGGAAGGTAAATCAGCCGGGTATTAGGGTTCTTCCTAAGGGAAAAGCCGTGAAAGCTGCACTCCCTTTGGGATGCCTTTGGCAGATGAAGTAAGCCTGGAACTCAGGGCTTCCTGGTTAAAGAAATCCAAGCCCTAGGCTGAAGCCTAACCCTAACCCTAGGCAGATAAATCAGCCTAGGTATAGGGATGGTGCCAAGGAAAAAGCTGTGAAAGCTGCCATGTTGTTGCACTTTTGTACTCCCCTTGGGATGCCTTGAACAGCTGCAGTGTGCCTGGAGCCCAGGGCTTCCTAGTTTTAAAAATCCTAGCCCTAGGCCTAAGCCTAACAGTAACCCTGGGAAGGTAAATCAGCCTGGTGTTAGGCGTCTTGCCAAGGAAAAAGCCGTGAAAGCAGCCATGTTGTGGCACTTTTGCACTCCCTTTTGGATGCCTTTCACAGCTCCAGTGTGCCTGGAACTCAGGGCTTCCTGATTTTAAAAATCCTAGCCCTAGGCCGAACCCCAACCCTAAGACGAGAAAGGCAAATCAGCCAGGAATTAGGCATGTCCCCAAGGAAAAAGCTGTGGAGGCAGGCATGTTGTGGTACTTTTGCGCTCTTCTTGGCTAGTCCTTCGCAGCTGCTGTGTTCTTGGAACTCAGGGCTTTCTGGTTAATAGAGCCCTTACCCTAGGCGTAACTCAAACCTTAACCCTAGGAAGGAAAATCAGCCTATGGTTCGGGATGGTCTCATGGAAATATCAGTGGTGGCAGCCAAGTTGCGTCACTTTTGCGCTCCCCTTGGGATGCCTTTCGCAGCTGCAGTGTGCCTGGAGCCCAGGGCTTCCTGGTTTTAAAAGTCCTAGGCCTAAGCCTAACAGTAACCCTAGGAAGGTAAATCAGCCGGGTATTAGGGTTCTTCCTAAGGGAAAAGCCGTGAAAGCAGCCATGTTGTGGCACTTCTGCACTCCCTTTGGGATGCCTTTGGCAGATGAAGTAAGCCTGGAACTCAGGGCTTCCTGGTTAAAGAAATCACAGCCCTAGGCTGAACCCTAACCCTAACCCTAGGCAGATAAATCAGCCTAGGTATAGGGATGGTGCCAAGGAAAAAGCTGTGAAAGCTGCCATGTTGTTGCACTTTTGTACTCCCCTTGGGATGCCTTGAACAGCTGCAGTGTGCCTGGAGCTAAGGGCTTCCTAGTTTTAAAAATCCTAGCCCTAGGCCTAAGCCTAACAGTAACCCTGGGAAGGTAAATCAGCCTGGTGTTAGGCGTCTTGCCAAGGAAAAAGCCGTGAAAGCAGCCATGTTGTGTCACTTTTGCACTCCCTTTTGGATGCCTTTCACAGCTGCAGTGTGCCTGGAACTCAGGGCTTCCTGCTTTTAAAAATCCTAGCCCTAGGCCGAACCCCAACCCTAAGACGAGAAAGGCAAATCAGCCAGGAATTAGGCATGTCCCCAAGGAAAAAGCTGTGGAGGCAGGCATGTTGTGGTACTTTTGCGCTCTTCTTGGCTAGTCCTTCGCAGCTGCTGTGTTCTTGGAACTCAGGGCTTTCTGGTTAATAGACCCTTACCCTAGGCGTAACTCAAACCTTAACCCTAGGAAGGAAAATCAGCCTATGGTTCGGGATGGTCTCATGGAAATATCAGTGGTGGCAGCCAAGTTGCGTCACTTTTGCGCTCCCCTTGGGATGCCTTTCGCAGCTGCAGTGTGCCTGGAGCCCAGGGCTTCCTGGTTTTAAAAGTCCTAGGCCTAAGCCTAACAGTAACCCTAGGAAGGTAAATCAGCCGGGTATTAGGGTTCTTCCTAAGGGAAAAGCCGTGAAAGCAGCCATGTTGTGGCACTTCTGCACTCCCTTTGGGATGCCTTTGGCAGATGAAGTAAGCCTGGAACTCAGGGCTTCCTGGTTAAAGAAATCCAAGCCCTAGGCTGAACCCTAACCCTAACCCTAGGCAGATAAATCAGCCTAGGTATAGGGATGGTGCCAAGGAAAAAGCTGTGAAAGCTGCCATGTTGTTGCACTTTTGTACTCCCCTTGGGATGCCTTGAACAGCTGCAGTGTGCCTGGAGCTAAGGGCTTCCTAGTTTTAAAAATCCTAGCCCTAGGCCTAAGCCTAACAGTAACCCTGGGAAGGTAAATCAGCCTGGTGTTAGGCGTCTTGCCAAGGAAAAAGCCGTGAAAGCAGCCATGTTGTGGCACTTTTGCACTCCCTTTTGGATGCCTTTCACAGCTCCAGTGTGCCTGGAACTCAGGGCTTCCTGCTTTTAAAAATCCTAGCCCTAGGCCGAACCCCAACCCTAAGACGAGAAAGGCAAATCAGCCAGGAATTAGGCATGTCCCCAAGGAAAAAGCTGTGGAGGCAGGCATGTTGTGCTACTTTTGCGCTCTTCTTGGCTAGTCCTTCGCAGCTGCTGTGTTCTTGGAACTCAGGGCTTTCTGGTTAATAGACCCTTACCCTAGGCGTAACTCAAACCTTAACCCTAGGAAGGAAAATCAGCCTATGGTTCGGGATGGTCTCATGGAAATATCAGTGGTGGCAGCCAAGTTGCGTCACTTTTGCGCTCCCCTTGGGATGCCTGCCTTTCGCAGCTGCAGTGTGCCTGGAGCCCAGGGCTTCCTGGTTTTAAAAGTCCTAGGCCTAAGCCTAACAGTAACCCTAGGAAGGTAAATCAGCCGGGTATTAGGGTTCTTCCTAAGGGAAAAGCCGTGAAAGCAGCCATGTTGTGGCACTTCTGCACTCCCTTTGGGATGCCTTTGGCAGATGAAGTAAGCCTGGAACTCAGGGCTTCCTGGTTAAAGAAATCCAAGCCCTAGGCTGAACCCTAACCCTAACCCTAGGCAGATAAATCAACCTAGGTTTAGGGATGGTGCCAAGGAAAAAGCTGTGAAAGCTGCCATGTTGTTGCACTTTTGTACTCCCCTTGGGATGCCTTGAACAGCTGCAGTGTGCCTGGAGCTAAGGGCTTCCTAGTTTTAAAAATCCTAGCCCTAGGCCTAAGCCTAACAGTAACCCTGGGAAGGTAAATCAGCCTGGTGTTAGGCGTCTTGCCAAGGAAAAAGCCGTGAAAGCAGCCATGTTGTGGCACTTTTGCACTCCCTTTTGGATGCCTTTCACAGCTGCAGTGTGCCTGGAACTCAGGGCTTCCTGCTTTTAAAAATCCTAGCCCTAGGCCGAACCCCAACCCTAAGACGAGAAAGGCAAATCAGCCAGGAATTAGGCATGTCCCCAAGGAAAAAGCTGTGGAGGCAGGCATGTTGTGCTACTTTTGCGCTCTTCTTGGCTAGTCCTTCGCAGCTGCTGTGTTCTTGGAACTCAGGGCTTTCTGGTTAATAGACCCTTACCCTAGGCGTAACTCAAACCTTAACCCTAGGAAGGAAAATCAGCCTATGGTTCGGGATGGTCTCATGGAAATATCAGTGGTGGCAGCCAAGTTGCGTCACTTTTGCGCTCCCCTTGGGATGCCTGCCTTTCGCAGCTGCAGTGTGCCTGGAGCCCAGGGCTTCCTGGTTTTAAAAGTCCTAGGCCTAAGCCTAACAGTAACCCTAGGAAGGTAAATCAGCCGGGTATTAGGGTTCTTCCTAAGGGAAAAGCCGTGAAAGCAGCCATGTTGTGGCACTTCTGCACTCCCTTTGGGATGCCTTTGGCAGATGAAGTAAGCCTGGAACTCAGGGCTTCCTGGTTAACGAAATCCGAGCCCTAGGCTGAACCCTAACCCTAACCCTAGGCAGATAAATCAGCCTAGGTATAGGGATGGTGCCAAGGAAAAAGCTGTGAAAGCTGCCATGTTGTTGCACTTTTGTACTCCCCTTGGGATGCCTTGAACAGCTGCAGTGTGCCTGGAGCTAAGGGCTTCCTAGTTTTAAAAATCCTAGCCCTAGGCCTAAGCCTAACAGTAACCCTGGGAAGGTAAATCAGCCTGGTGTTAGGCTTCTTGCCAAGGAAAAAGCCGTGAAAGCAGCCATGTTGTGGCACTTTTGCACTCCCTTTTGGATGCCTTTCACAGCTCCAGTGTGCCTGGAACTCAGGGCTTCCTGCTTTTAAAAATCCTAGCCCTAGGCCGAACCCCAACCCTAAGACGAGAAAGGCAAATCAGCCAGGAATTAGGCATGTCCCCAAGGAAAAAGCTGTGGAGGCAGGCATGTTGTGCTACTTTTGCGCTCTTCTTGGCTAGTCCTTCGCAGCTGCTGTGTTCTTGGAACTCAGGGCTTTCTGGTTAATAGACCCTTACCCTAGGCGTAACTCAAACCTTAACCCTAGGAAGGAAAATCAGCCTATGGTTCGGGATGGTCTCATGGAAATATCAGTGGTGGCAGCCAAGTTGCGTCACTTTTGCGCTCACCTTGGGATGCCTTTCGCAGCTGCAGTGTGCCTGGAGCCCAGGGCTTCCTGGTTTTAAAAGTCCTAGGCCTAAGCCTAACAGTAACCCTAGGAAGGTAAATCAGCCGGGTATTAGGCTTCTTCCTAAGGGAAAAGCCGTGAAAGCAGCCATGTTGTGGCACTTCTGCACTCCCTTTGGGATGCCTTTGGCAGATGAAGTAAGCCTGGAACTCAGGGCTTCCTGGTTAAAGAAATCCAAGCCCTAGGCTGAACCCTAACCCTAACCCTAGGCAGATAAATCAGCCTAGGTATAGGGATGGTGCCAAGGAAAAAGCTGTGAAAGCTGCCATGTTGTTGCACTTTTGTACTCCCCTTGGGATGCCTTGAACAGCTGCAGTGTGCTTGGAGCTAAGGGCTTCCTAGTTTTAAAAATCCTAGCCCTAGGCCTAAGCCTAACAGTAACCCTGGGAAGGTAAATCAGCCTGGTGTTAGGCTTCTTGCCAAGGAAAAAGCCGTGAAAGCAGCCATGTTGTGGCACTTTTGCACTCCCTTTTGGATGCCTTTCACAGCTCCAGTGTGCCTGGAACTCAGGGCTTCCTGCTTTTAAAAATCCTAGCCCTAGGCCGAACCCCAACCCTAAGACGAGAAAGGCAAATCAGCCAGGAATTAGGCATGTCCCCAAGGAAAAAGCTGTGGAGGCAGGCATGTTGTGGTACTTTTGCGCTCTTCTTGGCTAGTCCTTCGCAGCTGCTGTGTTCTTGGAACTCAGGGCTTTCTGGTTAATAGACCCTTACCCTAGGCGTAACTCAAACCTTAACCCTAGGAAGGAAAATCAGCCTATGGTTCGGGATGGTCTCATGGAAATATCAGTGGTGGCAGCCAAGTTGCATCATTTTTGCGCTCCCCTTGGGATGCCTGCCTTTCGCAGCTGCAGTGTGCCTGGAGCCCAGGGCTTCCTGGTTTTAAAAGTCCTAGGCCTAAGCCTAACAGTAACCCTAGGAAGGTAAATCAGCCGGGTATTAGGCTTCTTGCCAAGGAAAAAGCCGTGAAAGCAGCCATGTTGTGGCACTTCTGCACTCCCTTTGGGATGCCTTTGGCAGATGAAGTAAGCCTGGAACTCAGGGCTTCCTGGTTAAAAAAATCCAAGCCCTAGGCTGAACCCTAACCCTAACCCTAGGCAGATAAATCAGCCTAGGTATAGGGATGGTGCCAAGGAAAAAGCTGTGAAAGCTGCCATGTTGTTGCACTTTTGTACTCCCCTTGGGATGCCTTGAACAGCTGCAGTGTGCCTGGAGCTGAGGGCTTCTTAGTTTTAAAAATCCTAGCCCTAGGCCTAAGCCTAACAGTAACCCTGGGAAGGCTAATCAGCCTGGTGTTAGGCCTCTTGCCAAGGAAAAAGCCGTGAAAGCAGCCATGTTGTGGCACTTTTGCACTCCCTTTTGGATGCCTTTCACAGCTCCAGTGTGCCTGGAACTCAGGGCTTCCTGCTTTTAAAAATCCTAGCCCTAGGCCGAACCCCAACCCTAAGACGAGAAAGGCAAATCAGCCAGGAATTAGGCATGTCCCCAAGGAAAAAGCTGTGGAGGCAGGCATGTTGTGCTCCTTTTGCGCTCTTCTTGGCTAGTCCTTCGCAGCTGCTGTGTTCTTGGAACTCAGGGCTTTCTGGTTAATAGACCCTTACCCTAGGCGTAACTCAAACCTTAACCCTAGGAAGGAAAATCAGCCTATGGTTCGGGATGGTCTCATGGAAATATCAGTGGTGGCAGCCAAGTTGCGTCACTTTTACGCTCCCCTTGGGATGCCTGCCTTTCGCAGCTGCAGTGTGCCTGGAGCCCAGGGCTTCCTGGTTTTAAAAGTCCTAGGCCTAAGCCTAACAGTAACCCTAGGAAGGTAAATCAGCCGGGTATTAGGGTTCTTCCTAAGGGAAAAGCCGTGAAAGCAGCCATGTTGTGGCACTTCTGCACTCCCTTTGGGATGCCTTTGGCAGATGAAGTAAGCCTGGAACTCAGGGCTTCCTGGTTAACGAAATCCGAGCCCTAGGCTGAACCCTAACCCTAACCCTAGGCAGATAAATCAGCCTAGGTATAGGGATGGTGCCAAGGAAAAAGCTGTGAAAGCTGCCATGTTGTTGCACTTTTGTACTCCCCTTGGGATGCCTTGAACAGCTGCAGTGTGCCTGGAGCCCAGGGCTTCCTAGTTTTAAAAATCCTAGCCCTAGGCCTAAGCCTAACAGTAACCCTGGGAAGGTAAATCAGCCTGGTGTTAGGCTTCTTGCCAAGGAAAAAGCCGTGAAAGCAGCCATGTTGTGGCACTTTTGCACTCCCTTTTGGATGCCTTTCACAGCTGCAGTGTGCCTGGAACTCAGGGCTTCCTGCTTTTAAAAATCCTAGCCCTAGGCCGAACCCCAACCCTAAGACGAGAAAGGCAAATCAGCCAGGAATTAGGCATGTCCCCAAGGAAAAAGCTGTGGAGGCAGGCATGTTGTGGTACTTTTGCGCTCTTCTTGGCTAGTCCTTCGCAGCTGCTGTGTTCTTGGAACTCAGGGCTTTCTGGTTAATAGACCCTTACCCTAGGCGTAACTCAAACCTTAACCCTAGGAAGGAAAATCAGCCTATGGTTCGGGATGGTCTCATGGAAATATCAGTGGTGGCAGCCAAGTTGCGTCACTTTTGCGCTCACCTTGGGATGCCTTTCGCAGCTGCAGTGTGCCTGGAGCCCAGGGCTTCCTGGTTTTAAAAGTCCTAGGCCTAAGCCTAACAGTAACCCTAGGAAGGTAAATCAGCCGGGTATTAGGCTTCTTCCTAAGGGAAAAGCCGTGAAAGCAGCCATGTTGTGGCACTTCTGCACTCCCTTTGGGATGCCTTTGGCAGATGAAGTAAGCCTGGAACTCAGGGCTTCCTGGTTAAAGAAATCCAAGCCCTAGGCTGAACCCTAACCCTAACCCTAGGCAGATAAATCAGCCTAGGTATAGGGATGGTGCCAAGGAAAAAGCTGTGAAAGCTGCCATGTTGTTGCACTTTTGTACTCCCCTTGGGATGCCTTGAACAGCTGCAGTGTGCTTGGAGCTAAGGGCTTCCTAGTTTTAAAAATCCTAGCCCTAGGCCTAAGCCTAACAGTAACCCTGGGAAGGTAAATCAGCCTGGTGTTAGGCTTCTTGCCAAGGAAAAAGCCGTGAAAGCAGCCATGTTGTGGCACTTTTGCACTCCCTTTTGGATGCCTTTCACAGCTCCAGTGTGCCTGGAACTCAGGGCTTCCTGCTTTTAAAAATCCTAGCCCTAGGCCGAACCCCAACCCTAAGACGAGAAAGGCAAATCAGCCAGGAATTAGGCATGTCCCCAAGGAAAAAGCTGTGGAGGCAGGCATGTTGTGGTACTTTTGCGCTCTTCTTGGCTAGTCCTTCGCAGCTGCTGTGTTCTTGGAACTCAGGGCTTTCTGGTTAATAGACCCTTACCCTAGGCGTAACTCAAACCTTAACCCTAGGAAGGAAAATCAGCCTATGGTTCGGGATGGTCTCATGGAAATATCAGTGGTGGCAGCCAAGTTGCATCATTTTTGCGCTCCCCTTGGGATGCCTGCCTGTCGCAGCTGCAGTGTGCCTGGAGCCCAGGGCTTCCTGGTTTTAAAAGTCCTAGGCCTAAGCCTAACAGTAACCCTAGGAAGGTAAATCAGCCGGGTATTAGGCTTCTTGCCAAGGAAAAAGCCGTGAAAGCAGCCATGTTGTGGCACTTCTGCACTCCCTTTGGGATGCCTTTCGCAGATGAAGTAAGCCTGGAACTCAGGGCTTCCTGGTTAAAAAAATCCAAGCCCTAGGCTGAACCCTAACCCTAACCCTAGGCAGATAAATCAGCCTAGGTATAGGGATGGTGCCAAGGAAAAAGCTGTGAAAGCTGCCATGTTGTTGCACTTTTGTACTCCCCTTGGGATGCCTTGAACAGCTGCAGTGTGCTTGGAGCTAAGGGCTTCCTAGTTTTAAAAATCCTAGCCCTAGGCCTAAGCCTAACAGTAACCCTGGGAAGGTAAATCAGCCTGGTGTTAGGCTTCTTGCCAAGGAAAAAGCCGTGAAAGCAGCCATGTTGTGGCACTTTTGCACTCCCTTTTGGATGCCTTTCACAGCTCCAGTGTGCCTGGAACTCAGGGCCTCCTGCTTTTAAAAATCTTAGCCCTAGGCCGAACCCCAGCCCTAAGACGAGAAAGGCAAATCAGCCAGGAATTAGGCATGTCCCCAAGGAAAAAGCTGTGGAGGCAGGCATGTTGTGGTACTTTTGCGCTCTTCTTGGCTAGTCCTTCGCAGCTGCTGTGTTCTTGGAACTCAGGGCTTTCTGGTTAATAGACCCTTACCCTAGGCGTAACTCAAACCTTAACCCTAGGAAGGAAAATCAGCCTATGGTTCGGGATGGTCTCATGGAAATATCAGTGGTGGCAGCCAAGTTGCGTCACTTTTGCGCTCCCCTTGGGATGCCTTTCGCAGCTGCAGTGTGCCTGGAGCCCAGGGCTTCCTGGTTTTAAAAGTCCTAGGCCTAAGCCTAACAGTAACCCTAGGAAGGTAAATCAGCCGGGTATTAGGGTTCTTCCTAAGGGAAAAGCCGTGAAAGCAGCCATGTTGTGGCACTTCTGCACTCCCTTTGGGATGCCTTTGGCAGATGAAGTAAGCCTGGAACTCAGGGCTTCCTGGTTAAAAAAATCCAAGCCCTAGGCTGAACCCTAACCCTAACCCTAGGCAGATAAATCAGCCTAGGTATAGGGATGGTGCCAAGGAAAAAGCTGTGAAAGCTGCCATGTTGTTGCACTTTTGTACTCCCCTTGGGATGCCTTGAACAGCTGCAGTGTGCCTGGAGCTAAGGGCTTCCTAGTTTTAAAAATCCTAGCCCTAGGCCTAAGCCTAACAGTAACCCTGGGAAGGCTAATCAGCCTGGTGTTAGGCCTCTTGCCAAGGAAAAAGCCGTGAAAGCAGCCATGTTGTGGCACTTTTGCACTCCCTTTTGGATGCCTTTCACAGCTCCAGTGTGCCTGGAACTCAGGGCTTCCTGCTTTTAAAAATCCTAGCCCTAGGCCGAACCCCAACCCTAAGACGAGAAAGGCAAATCAGCCAGGAATTAGGCATGTCCCCAAGGAAAAAGCTGTGGAGGCAGGCATGTTGTGCTCCTTTTGCGCTCTTCTTGGCTAGTCCTTCGCAGCTGCTGTGTTCTTGGAACTCAGGGCTTTCTGGTTAATAGACCCTTACCCTAGGCGTAACTCAAACCTTAACCCTAGGAAGGAAAATCAGCCTATGGTTCGGGATGGTCTCATGGAAATATCAGTGGTGGCAGCCAAGTTGCGTCACTTTTGCGCTCCCCTTGGGATGCCTTTCGCAGCTGCAGTGTGCCTGGAGCCCAGGGCTTCCTGGTTTTAAAAGTCCTAGGCCTAAGCCTAACAGTAACCCTAGGAAGGTAAATCAGCCGGGTATTAGGGTTCTTCCTAAGGGAAAAGCCGTGAAAGCAGCCATGTTGTGGCACTTCTGCACTCCCTTTGGGATGCCTTTGGCAGATGAAGTAAGCCTGGAACTCAGGGCTTCCTGGTTAAAGAAATCCAAGCCCTAGGCTGAACCCTAACCCTAACCCTAGGCAGATAAATCAGCCTAGGTATAGGGATGGTGCCAAGGAAAAAGCTGTGAAAGCTGCCATGTTGTTGCACTTTTGTACTCCCCTTGGGATGCCTTGAACAGCTGCAGTGTGCCTGGAGCTAAGGGCTTCCTAGTTTTAAAAATCCTAGCCCTAGGCCTAAGCCTAACAGTAACCCTGGGAAGGTAAATCAGCCTGGTGTTAGGCGTCTTGCCAAGGAAAAAGCCGTGAAAGCAGCCATGTTGTGGCACTTTTGCACTCCCTTTTGGATGCCTTTCACAGCTGCAGTGTGCCTGGAACTCAGGGCTTCCTGCTTTTAAAAATCCTAGCCCTAGGCCGAACCCCAACCCTAAGACGAGAAAGGCAAATCAGCCAGGAATTAGGCATGTCCCCAAGGAAAAAGCTGTGGAGGCAGGCATGTTGTGCTACTTTTGCGCTCTTCTTGGGTAGTCCTTCGCAGCTGCTGTGTTCTTGGAACTCAGGGCTTTCTGGTTAATAGACCCTTACCCTAGGCGTAACTCAAACCTTAACCCTAGGAAGGAAAATCAGCCTATGGTTCGGGATGGTCTCATGGAAATATCAGTGGTGGCAGCCAAGTTGCATCATTTTTGCGCTCCCCTTGGGATGCCTGCCTTTCGCAGCTGCAGTGTGCCTGGAGCCCAGGGCTTCCTGGTTTTAAAAGTCCTAGGCCTAAGCCTAACAGTAACCCTAGGAAGGTAAATCAGCCGGGTATTAGGCTTCTTGCCAAGGAAAAAGCCGTGAAAGCAGCCATGTTGTGGCACTTCTGCACTCCCTTTGGGATGCCTTTCGCAGATGAAGTAAGCCTGGAACTCAGGGCTTCCTGGTTAAAAAAATCCAAGCCCTAGGCTGAACCCTAACCCTAACCCTAGGCAGATAAATCAGCCTAGGTATAGGGATGGTGCCAAGGAAAAAGCTGTGAAAGCTGCCATGTTGTTGCACTTTTGTACTCCCCTTGGGATGCCTTGAACAGCTGCAGTGTGCTTGGAGCTAAGGGCTTCCTAGTTTTAAAAATCCTAGCCCTAGGCCTAAGCCTAACAGTAACCCTGGGAAGGTAAATCAGCCTGGTGTTAGGCTTCTTGCCAAGGAAAAAGCCGTGAAAGCAGCCATGTTGTGGCACTTTTGCACTCCCTTTTGGATGCCTTTCACAGCTGCAGTGTGCCTGGAACTCAGGGCTTCCTGCTTTTAAAAATCCTAGCCCTAGGCCGAACCCCAGCCCTAAGACGAGAAAGGCAAATCAGCCAGGAATTAGGCATGTCCCCAAGGAAAAAGCTGTGGAGGCAGGCATGTTGTGGTACTTTTGCGCTCTTCTTGGGTAGTCCTTCGCAGCTGCTGTGTTCTTGGAACTCAGGGCTTTCTGGTTAATAGACCCTTACCCTAGGCGTAACTCAAACCTTAACCCTATGAAGGAAAATCAGCCTATGGTTCGGGATGGTCTCATGGAAATATCAGTGGTGGCAGCCAAGTTGCGTCACTTTTGCGCTCCCCTTGGGATGCCTTTCGCAGCTGCAGTGTGCCTGGAGCCCAGGGCTTCCTGGTTTTAAAAGTCCTAGGCCTAAGCCTAACAGTAACCCTAGGAAGGTAAATCAGCCGGGTATTAGGGTTCTTCCTAAGGGAAAAGCCGTGAAAGCAGCCATGTTGTGGCACTTCTGCACTCCCTTTGGGATGCCTTTGGCAGATGAAGTAAGCCTGGAACTCAGGGCTTCCTGGTTAAAGAAATCACAGCCCTAGGCTGAACCCTAACCCTAACCCTAGGCAGATAAATCAGCCTAGGTATAGGGATGGTGCCAAGGAAAAAGCTGTGAAAGCTGCCATGTTGTTGCACTTTTGTACTCCCCTTGGGATGCCTTGAACAGCTGCAGTGTGCCTGGAGCTAAGGGCTTCCTAGTTTTAAAAATCCTAGCCCTAGGCCTAAGCCTAACAGTAACCCTGGGAAGGTAAATCAGCCTGGTGTTAGGCTTCTTGCCAAGGAAAAAGCCGTGAAAGCAGCCATGTTGTGGCACTTTTGCACTCCCTTTTGGATGCCTTTCACAGCTGCAGTGTGCCTGGAACTCAGGGCTTCCTGCTTTTAAAAATCCTAGCCCTAGGCCGAACCCCAACCCTAAGACGAGAAAGGCAAATCAGCCAGGAATTAGGCATGTCCCCAAGGAAAAAGCTGTGGAGGCAGGCATGTTGTGGTACTTTTGCGCTCTTCTTGGGTAGTCCTTCGCAGTTGCTGTGTTCTTGGAACTCAGGGCTTTCTGGTAAATAGAAACCTTACCCTAGGCGTAACTCAAACCTTAACCCTAGGAAGGAAAATCAGCCTATGGTTCGGGATGGTCTCATGGAAATATCAGTGGTGGCAGCCAAGTTGCGTCACTTTTGCGCTCCCCTTGGGATGCCTTTCGCAGCTGCAGTGTGCCTGGAGCCCAGGGCTTCCTGGTTTTAAAAGTCCTAGGCCTAAGCCTAACAGTAACCCTAGGAAGGTAAATCAGCCGGGTATTAGGGTTCTTCCTAAGGGAAAAGCCGTGAAAGCAGCCATGTTGTGGCACTTCTGCACTCCCTTTGGGATGCCTTTGGCAGATGAAGTAAGCCTGGAACTCAGGGCTTCCTGGTTAAAGAAATCCAAGCCCTAGGCTGAAGCCTAACCCTAACCCTAGGCAGATAAATCAGCCTAGGTATAGGGATGGTGCCAAGGAAAAAGCTGTGAAAGCTGCCATGTTGTTGCACTTTTGTACTCCCCTTGGGATGCCTTGAACAGCTGCAGTGTGCCTGGAGCTAAGGGCTTCCTAGTTTTAAAAATCCTAGCCCTAGGCCTAAGCCTAACAGTAACCCTGGGAAGGCAAATCAGCCTGGTGTTAGGCTTCTTGCCAAGGAAAAAGCCGTGAAAGCAGCCATGTTGTGGCACTTTTGCACTCCCTTTTGGATGCCTTTCACAGCTCCAGTGTGCCTGGAACTCAGGGCTTCCTGCTTTTAAAAATCCTAGCCCTAGGCCGAACCCCAACCCTAAGACGAGAAAGGCAAATCAGCCAGGAATTAGGCATGTCCCCAAGGAAAAAGCTGTGGAGGCAGGCATGTTGTGCTACTTTTGCGCTCTTCTTGGCTAGTCCTTCGCAGCTGCTGTGTTCTTGGAACTCAGGGCTTTCTGGTAAATAGAAACCTTACCCAAAGCGTAACTCAAAACTTAACCCTAGGAAGGAAAATCAGCCTATGGTTCGGGATGGTCTCATGGAAATATCAGTGGTGGCAGCCAAGTTGCGTCACTTTTGCGCTCCCCTTGGGATGCCTTTCGCAGCTGCAGTGTGCCTGGAGCCCAGGGCTTCCTGGTTTTAAAAGTCCTAGGCCTAAGCCTAACAGTAACCCTAGGAAGGTAAATCAGCCGGGTATTAGGGTTCTTCCTAAGGGAAAAGCCGTGAAAGCAGCCATGTTGTGGCACTTCTGCACTCCCTTTGGGATGCCTTTGGCAGATGAAGTAAGCCTGGAACTCAGGGCTTCCTGGTTAAAGAAATCCAAGCCCTAGGCTGAAGCCTAACCCTAACCCTAGGCAGATAAATCAGCCTAGGTATAGGGATGGTGCCAAGGAAAAAGCTGTGAAAGCTGCCATGTTGTTGCACTTTTGTACTCCCCTTGGGATGCCTTGAACAGCTGCAGTGTGCCTGGAGCCCAGGGCTTCCTAGTTTCAAAAATCCTAGCCCTAGGCCTAAGCCTAACAGTAACCCTGGGAAGGTAAATCAGCCTGGTGTTAGGCTTCTTGCCAAGGAAAAAGCCGTGAAAGCAGCCATGTTGTGGCACTTTTGCACTCCCTTTTGGATGCCTTTCACAGCTGCAGTGTGCCTGGAACTCAGGGCTTCCTGATTTTAAAAATCCTAGCCCTAGGCCGAACCCCAACCCTAAGACGAGAAAGGCAAATCAGCCAGGAATTAGGCATGTCCCCAAGGAAAAAGCTGTGGAGGCAGGCATGTTGTGGTACTTTTGCGCTCTTCTTGGCTAGTCCTTCGCAGCTGCTGTGTTCTTGGAACTCAGGGCTTTCTGGTTAATAGAACCCTTACCCTAGGCAAAATCAAACCTTATCCCTAGGAAGGAAAATCAGCCTATGGTTCAGGATGGTCTCATGGAAATATCAGTGGTGGCAGCCAAGTTGCGTCACTTTTGCGCTCCCCTTGGGATGCCTTTCGCAGCTGCAGTGTGCCTGGAGCCCAGGGCTTCCTGGTTTTAAAAGTCCTAGGCCTAAGCCTAACAGTAACCCTAGGAAGGTAAATCAGCCGGGTATTAGGGTTCTTCCTAAGGGAAAAGCCGTGAAAGCAGCCATGTTGTGGCACTTCTGCACTCCCTTTGGGATGCCTTTGGCAGATGAAGTAAGCCTGGAACTCAGGGCTTCCTGGTTAAAAAAATGCAAGCCCTAGGCTGAACCCTAACCCTAACCCTAGGCAGATAAATCAGCCTAGGTATAGGGATGGTGCCAAGGAAAAAGCTGTGAAAGCTGCCATGTTGTTGCACTTTTGTACTCCCCTTGGGATGCCTTGAACAGCTGCAGTGTGCCTGGAGCTAAGGGCTTCCTAGTTTTAAAAATCCTAGCCCTAGGCCTAAGCCTAACAGTAACCCTGGGAAGGTAAATCAGCCTGTGTTAGGCGTCTTGCCAAGGAAAAAGCCGTGAAAGCAGCCATGTTGTGTCACTTTTGCACTCCCTTTTGGATGCCTTTCACAGCTGCAGTGTGCCTGGAACTCAGGGCTTCCTGATTTTAAAAATCCTAGCCCTAGGCCGAACCCCAACCCTAAGACGAGAAAGGCAAATCAGCCAGGAATTAGGCATGTCCCCAAGGAAAAAGCTGTGGAGGCAGGCATGTTGTGCTACTTTTGCGCTCTTCTTGGCTAGTCCTTCGCAGCTGCTGTGTTCTTGGAACTCAGGGCTTTCTGGTTAATAGACCCTTACCCTAGGCGTAACTCAAACCTTAACCCTAGGAAGGAAAATCAGCCTATGGTTCGGGATGGTCTCATGGAAATATCAGTGGTGGCAGCCAAGTTGCGTCACTTTTGCGCTCCCCTTGGGATGCCTTTCGCAGCTGCAGTGTGCCTGGAGCCCAGGGCTTCCTGGTTTTAAAAGTCCTAGGCCTAAGCCTAACAGTAACCCTAGGAAGGTAAATCAGCCGGGTATTAGGCTTCTTCCTAAGGGAAAAGCCGGGAAAGCAGCCATGTTGTGGCACTTCTGCACTCCCTTTGGGATGCCTTTGGCAGATGAAGTAAGCCTGGAACTCAGGGCTTCCTGGTTAAAGAAATCCAAGCCCTAGGCTGAAGCCTAACCCTAACCCTAGGCAGATAAATCAGCCTAGGTATAGGGATGGTGCCAAGGAAAAAGCTGTGAAAGCTGCCATGTTGTTGCACTTTTGTACTCCCCTTGGGATGCCTTGAACAGCTGCAGTGTGCCTGGAGCCCAGGGCTTCCTAGTTTTAAAAATCCTAGCCCTAGGCCTAAGCCTAACAGTAACCCTGGGAAGGTAAATCAGCCTGGTGTTAGGCTTCTTGCCAAGGAAAAAGCCGTGAAAGCAGCCATGTTGTGGCACTTTTGCACTCCCTTTTGGATGCCTTTCACAGCTCCAGTGTGCCTGGAACTCAGGGCTTCCTGATTTTAAAAATCCTAGCCCTAGGCCGAACCCCAACCCTAAGACGAGAAAGGCAAATCAGCCAGGAATTAGGCATGTCCCCAAGGAAAAAGCTGTGGAGGCAGGCATGTTGTGGTACTTTTGCGCTCTTCTTGGCTAGTCCTTCGCAGCTGCTGTGTTCTTGGAACTCAGGGCTTTCTGGTTAATAGAGCCCTTACCCTAGGCGTAACTCAAACCTTAACCCTAGGAAGGAAAATCAGCCTATGGTTCGGGATGGTCTCATGGAAATATCAGTGGTGGCAGCCAAGTTGCGTCACTTTTGCGCTCCCCTTGGGATGCCTTTCGCAGCTGCAGTGTGCCTGGAGCCCAGGGCTTCCTGGTTTTAAAAGTCCTAGGCCTAAGCCTAACAGTAACCCTAGGAAGGTAAATCAGCCGGGTATTAGGGTTCTTCCTAAGGGAAAAGCCGTGAAAGCAGCCATGTTGTGGCACTTCTGCACTCCCTTTGGGATGCCTTTGGCAGATGAAGTAAGCCTGGAACTCAGGGCTTCCTGGTTAAAGAAATCACAGCCCTAGGCTGAACCCTAACCCTAACCCTAGGCAGATAAATCAGCCTAGGTATAGGGATGGTGCCAAGGAAAAAGCTGTGAAAGCTGCCATGTTGTTGCACTTTTGTACTCCCCTTGGGATGCCTTGAACAGCTGCAGTGTGCCTGGAGCTAAGGGCTTCCTAGTTTTAAAAATCCTAGCCCTAGGCCTAAGCCTAACAGTAACCCTGGGAAGGTAAATCAGCCTGGTGTTAGGCGTCTTGCCAAGGAAAAAGCCGTGAAAGCAGCCATGTTGTGTCACTTTTGCACTCCCTTTTGGATGCCTTTCACAGCTGCAGTGTGCCTGGAACTCAGGGCTTCCTGCTTTTAAAAATCCTAGCCCTAGGCCGAACCCCAACCCTAAGACGAGAAAGGCAAATCAGCCAGGAATTAGGCATGTCCCCAAGGAAAAAGCTGTGGAGGCAGGCATGTTGTGGTACTTTTGCGCTCTTCTTGGCTAGTCCTTCGCAGCTGCTGTGTTCTTGGAACTCAGGGCTTTCTGGTTAATAGACCCTTACCCTAGGCGTAACTCAAACCTTAACCCTAGGAAGGAAAATCAGCCTATGGTTCGGGATGGTCTCATGGAAATATCAGTGGTGGCAGCCAAGTTGCGTCACTTTTGCGCTCCCCTTGGGATGCCTTTCGCAGCTGCAGTGTGCCTGGAGCCCAGGGCTTCCTGGTTTTAAAAGTCCTAGGCCTAAGCCTAACAGTAACCCTAGGAAGGTAAATCAGCCGGGTATTAGGGTTCTTCCTAAGGGAAAAGCCGTGAAAGCAGCCATGTTGTGGCACTTCTGCACTCCCTTTGGGATGCCTTTGGCAGATGAAGTAAGCCTGGAACTCAGGGCTTCCTGGTTAAAGAAATCCAAGCCCTAGGCTGAACCCTAACCCTAACCCTAGGCAGATAAATCAGCCTAGGTATAGGGATGGTGCCAAGGAAAAAGCTGTGAAAGCTGCCATGTTGTTGCACTTTTGTACTCCCCTTGGGATGCCTTGAACAGCTGCAGTGTGCCTGGAGCTAAGGGCTTCCTAGTTTTAAAAATCCTAGCCCTAGGCCTAAGCCTAACAGTAACCCTGGGAAGGTAAATCAGCCTGGTGTTAGGCGTCTTGCCAAGGAAAAAGCCGTGAAAGCAGCCATGTTGTGGCACTTTTGCACTCCCTTTTGGATGCCTTTCACAGCTCCAGTGTGCCTGGAACTCAGGGCTTCCTGCTTTTAAAAATCCTAGCCCTAGGCCGAACCCCAACCCTAAGACGAGAAAGGCAAATCAGCCAGGAATTAGGCATGTCCCCAAGGAAAAAGCTGTGGAGGCAGGCATGTTGTGGTACTTTTGCGCTCTTCTTGGCTAGTCCTTCGCAGCTGCTGTGTTCTTGGAACTCAGGGCTTTCTGGTTAATAGACCCTTACCCTAGGCGTAACTCAAACCTTAACCCTAGGAAGGAAAATCAGCCTATGGTTCGGGATGGTCTCATGGAAATATCAGTGGTGGCAGCCAAGTTGCGTCACTTTTGCGCTCCCCTTGGGATGCCTGCCTTTCGCAGCTGCAGTGTGCCTGGAGCCCAGGGCTTCCTGGTTTTAAAAGTCCTAGGCCTAAGCCTAACAGTAACCCTAGGAAGGTAAATCAGCCGGGTATTAGGGTTCTTCCTAAGGGAAAAGCCGTGAAAGCAGCCATGTTGTGGCACTTCTGCACTCCCTTTGGGATGCCTTTGGCAGATGAAGTAAGCCTGGAACTCAGGGCTTCCTGGTTAAAGAAATCACAGCCCTAGGCTGAACCCTAACCCTAACCCTAGGCAGATAAATCAACCTAGGTTTAGGGATGGTGCCAAGGAAAAAGCTGTGAAAGCTGCCATGTTGTTGCACTTTTGTACTCCCCTTGGGATGCCTTGAACAGCTGCAGTGTGCCTGGAGCCCAGGGCTTCCTAGTTTTAAAAATCCTAGACCTAGGCCTAAGCCTAACAGTAACCCTGGGAAGGTAAATCAGCCTGGTGTTAGGCGTCTTGCCAAGGAAAAACCCGTGAAACAGCCATGTTGTGGCACTTTTGCACTCCCTTTTGGATGCCTTTCACAGCTCCAGTGTGCCTGGAACTCAGGGCTTCCTGCTTTTAAAAATCCTAGCCCTAGGCCGAACCCCAACCCTAAGACGAGAAAGGCAAATCAGCCAGGAATTAGGCATGTCCCCAAGGAAAAAGCTGTGGAGGCAGGCATGTTGTGGTACTTTTGCGCTCTTCTTGGCTAGTCCTTCGCAGCTGCTGTGTTCTTGGAACTCAGGGCTTTCTGGTTAATAGACCCTTACCCTAGGCGTAACTCAAACCTTAACCCTAGGAAGGAAAATCAGCCTATGGTTCGGGATGGTCTCATGGAAATATCAGTGGTGGCAGCCAAGTTGCGTCACTTTTGCGCTCCCCTTGGGATGCCTGCCTTTCGCAGCTGCAGTGTGCCTGGAGCCCAGGGCTTCCTGGTTTTAAAAGTCCTAGGCCTAAGCCTAACAGTAACCCTAGGAAGGTAAATCAGCCGGGTATTAGGGTTCTTCCTAAGGGAAAAGCCGTGAAAGCAGCCATGTTGTGGCACTTCTGCACTCCCTTTGGGATGCCTTTGGCAGATGAAGTAAGCCTGGAACTCAGGGCTTCCTGGTTAACGAAATCCGAGCCCTAGGCTGAACCCTAACCCTAACCCTAGGCAGATAAATCAGCCTAGGTATAGGGATGGTGCCAAGGAAAAAGCTGTGAAAGCTGCCATGTTGTTGCACTTTTGTACTCCCCTTGGGATGCCTTGAACAGCTGCAGTGTGCCTGGAGCTAAGGGCTTCCTAGTTTTAAAAATCCTAGCCCTAGGCCTAAGCCTAACAGTAACCCTGGGAAGGTAAATCAGCCTGGTGTTAGGCTTCTTGCCAAGGAAAAAGCCGTGAAAGCAGCCATGTTGTGGCACTTTTGCACTCCCTTTTGGATGCCTTTCACAGCTGCAGTGTGCCTGGAACTCAGGGCTTCCTGCTTTTAAAAATCCTAGCCCTAGGCCGAACCCCAACCCTAAGACGAGAAAGGCAAATCAGCCAGGAATTAGGCATGTCCCCAAGGAAAAAGCTGTGGAGGCAGGCATGTTGTGGTACTTTTGCGCTCTTCTTGGCTAGTCCTTCGCAGCTGCTGTGTTCTTGGAACTCAGGGCTTTCTGGTTAATAGACCCTTACCCTAGGCGTAACTCAAACCTTAACCCTAGGAAGGAAAATCAGCCTATGGTTCGGGATGGTCTCATGGAAATATCAGTGGTGGCAGCCAAGTTGCGTCACTTTTGCGCTCACCTTGGGATGCCTTTCGCAGCTGCAGTGTGCCTGGAGCCCAGGGCTTCCTGGTTTTAAAAGTCCTAGGCCTAAGCCTAACAGTAACCCTAGGAAGGTAAATCAGCCGGGTATTAGGCTTCTTCCTAAGGGAAAAGCCGTGAAAGCAGCCATGTTGTGGCACTTCTGCACTCCCTTTGGGATGCCTTTGGCAGATGAAGTAAGCCTGGAACTCAGGGCTTCCTGGTTAAAGAAATCCAAGCCCTAGGCTGAACCCTAACCCTAACCCTAGGCAGATAAATCAGCCTAGGTATAGGGATGGTGCCAAGGAAAAAGCTGTGAAAGCTGCCATGTTGTTGCACTTTTGTACTCCCCTTGGGATGCCTTGAACAGCTGCAGTGTGCTTGGAGCTAAGGGCTTCCTAGTTTTAAAAATCCTAGCCCTAGGCCTAAGCCTAACAGTAACCCTGGGAAGGTAAATCAGCCTGGTGTTAGGCTTCTTGCCAAGGAAAAAGCCGTGAAAGCAGCCATGTTGTGGCACTTTTGCACTCCCTTTTGGATGCCTTTCACAGCTCCAGTGTGCCTGGAACTCAGGGCTTCCTGCTTTTAAAAATCCTAGCCCTAGGCCGAACCCCAACCCTAAGACGAGAAAGGCAAATCAGCCAGGAATTAGGCATGTCCCCAAGGAAAAAGCTGTGGAGGCAGGCATGTTGTGGTACTTTTGCGCTCTTCTTGGCTAGTCCTTCGCAGCTGCTGTGTTCTTGGAACTCAGGGCTTTCTGGTTAATAGACCCTTACCCTAGGCGTAACTCAAACCTTAACCCTAGGAAGGAAAATCAGCCTATGGTTCGGGATGGTCTCATGGAAATATCAGTGGTGGCAGCCAAGTTGCATCATTTTTGCGCTCCCCTTGGGATGCCTGCCTTTCGCAGCTGCAGTGTGCCTGGAGCCCAGGGCTTCCTGGTTTTAAAAGTCCTAGGCCTAAGCCTAACAGTAACCCTAGGAAGGTAAATCAGCCGGGTATTAGGCTTCTTGCCAAGGAAAAAGCCGTGAAAGCAGCCATGTTGTGGCACTTCTGCACTCCCTTTGGGATGCCTTTCGCAGATGAAGTAAGCCTGGAACTCAGGGCTTCCTGGTTAAAAAAATCCAAGCCCTAGGCTGAACCCTAACCCTAACCCTAGGCAGATAAATCAGCCTAGGTATAGGGATGGTGCCAAGGAAAAAGCTGTGAAAGCTGCCATGTTGTTGCACTTTTGTACTCCCCTTGGGATGCCTTGAACAGCTGCAGTGTGCTTGGAGCTAAGGGCTTCCTAGTTTTAAAAATCCTAGCCCTAGGCCTAAGCCTAACAGTAACCCTGGGAAGGTAAATCAGCCTGGTGTTAGGCTTCTTGCCAAGGAAAAAGCCGTGAAAGCAGCCATGTTGTGGCACTTTTGCACTCCCTTTTGGATGCCTTTCACAGCTGCAGTGTGCCTGGAACTCAGGGCTTCCTGCTTTTAAAAATCCTAGCCCTAGGCCGAACCCCAGCCCTAAGACGAGAAAGGCAAATCAGCCAGGAATTAGGCATGTCCCCAAGGAAAAAGCTGTGGAGGCAGGCATGTTGTGGTACTTTTGCGCTCTTCTTGGCTAGTCCTTCGCAGCTGCTGTGTTCTTGGAACTCAGGGCTTTCTGGTTAATAGACCCTTACCCTAGGCGTAACTCAAACCTTAACCCTAGGAAGGAAAATCAGCCTATGGTTCGGGATGGTCTCATGGAAATATCAGTGGTGGCAGCCAAGTTGCGTCACTTTTGCGCTCCCCTTGGGATGCCTTTCGCAGCTGCAGTGTGCCTGGAGCCCAGGGCTTCCTGGTTTTAAAAGTCCTAGGCCTAAGCCTAACAGTAACCCTAGGAAGGTAAATCAGCCGGGTATTAGGGTTCTTCCTAAGGGAAAAGCCGTGAAAGCAGCCATGTTGTGGCACTTCTGCACTCCCTTTGGGATGCCTTTGGCAGATGAAGTAAGCCTGGAACTCAGGGCTTCCTGGTTAAAAAAATCCAAGCCCTAGGCTGAACCCTAACCCTAACCCTAGGCAGATAAATCAGCCTAGGTATAGGGATGGTGCCAAGGAAAAAGCTGTGAAAGCTGCCATGTTGTTGCACTTTTGTACTCCCCTTGGGATGCCTTGAACAGCTGCAGTGTGCCTGGAGCTAAGGGCTTCTTAGTTTTAAAAATCCTAGCCCTAGGCCTAAGCCTAACAGTAACCCTGGGAAGGCTAATCAGCCTGGTGTTAGGCCTCTTGCCAAGGAAAAAGCCGTGAAAGCAGCCATGTTGTGGCACTTTTGCACTCCCTTTTGGATGCCTTTCACAGCTGCAGTGTGCCTGGAACTCAGGGCTTCCTGCTTTTAAAAATCCTAGCCCTAGGCCGAACCCCAACCCTAAGACGAGAAAGGCAAATCAGCCAGGAATTAGGCATGTCCCCAAGGAAAAAGCTGTGGAGGCAGGCATGTTGTGGTACTTTTGCGCTCTTCTTGGCTAGTCCTTCGCAGCTGCTGTGTTCTTGGAACTCAGGGCTTTCTGGTTAATAGACCCTTACCCTAGGCGTAACTCAAACCTTAACCCTAGGAAGGAAAATCAGCCTATGGTTCGGGATGGTCTCATGGAAATATCAGTGGTGGCAGCCAAGTTGCGTCACTTTTGCGCTCCCCTTGGGATGCCTTTCGCAGCTGCAGTGTGCCTGGAGCCCAGGGCTTCCTGGTTTTAAAAGTCCTAGGCCTAAGCCTAACAGTAACCCTAGGAAGGTAAATCAGCCGGGTATTAGGGTTCTTCCTAAGGGAAAAGCCGTGAAAGCAGCCATGTTGTGGCACTTCTGCACTCCCTTTGGGATGCCTTTGGCAGATGAAGTAAGCCTGGAACTCAGGGCTTCCTGGTTAAAGAAATCCAAGCCCTAGGCTGAACCCTAACCCTAACCCTAGGCAGATAAATCAGCCTAGGTATAGGGATGGTGCCAAGGAAAAAGCTGTGAAAGCTGCCATGTTGTTGCACTTTTGTACTCCCCTTGGGATGCCTTGAACAGCTGCAGTGTGCCTGGAGCTAAGGGCTTCCTAGTTTTAAAAATCCTAGCCCTAGGCCTAAGCCTAACAGTAACCCTGGGAAGGTAAATCAGCCTGGTGTTAGGCGTCTTGCCAAGGAAAAAGCCGTGAAAGCAGCCATGTTGTGGCACTTTTGCACTCCCTTTTGGATGCCTTTCACAGCTGCAGTGTGCCTGGAACTCAGGGCTTCCTGCTTTTAAAAATCCTAGCCCTAGGCCGAACCCCAACCCTAAGACGAGAAAGGCAAATCAGCCAGGAATTAGGCATGTCCCCAAGGAAAAAGCTGTGGAGGCAGGCATGTTGTGCTACTTTTGCGCTCTTCTTGGCTAGTCCTTCGCAGCTGCTGTGTTCTTGGAACTCAGGGCTTTCTGGTTAATAGACCCTTACCCTAGGCGTAACTCAAACCTTAACCCTAGGAAGGAAAATCAGCCTATGGTTCGGGATGGTCTCATGGAAATATCAGTGGTGGCAGCCAAGTTGCGTCACTTTTGCGCTCCCCTTGGGATGCCTGCCTTTCGCAGCTGCAGTGTGCCTGGAGCCCAGGGCTTCCTGGTTTTAAAAGTCCTAGGCCTAAGCCTAACAGTAACCCTAGGAAGGTAAATCAGCCGGGTATTAGGGTTCTTCCTAAGGGAAAAGCCGTGAAAGCAGCCATGTTGTGGCACTTCTGCACTCCCTTTGGGATGCCTTTGGCAGATGAAGTAAGCCTGGAACTCAGGGCTTCCTGGTTAACGAAATCCGAGCCCTAGGCTGAACCCTAACCCTAACCCTAGGCAGATAAATCAGCCTAGGTATAGGGATGGTGCCAAGGAAAAAGCTGTGAAAGCTGCCATGTTGTTGCACTTTTGTACTCCCCTTGGGATGCCTTGAACAGCTGCAGTGTGCCTGGAGCTAAGGGCTTCCTAGTTTTAAAAATCCTAGCCCTAGGCCTAAGCCTAACAGTAACCCTGGGAAGGTAAATCAGCCTGGTGTTAGGCTTCTTGCCAAGGAAAAAGCCGTGAAAGCAGCCATGTTGTGGCACTTTTGCACTCCCTTTTGGATGCCTTTCACAGCTGCAGTGTGCCTGGAACTCAGGGCTTCCTGCTTTTAAAAATCCTAGCCCTAGGCCGAACCCCAACCCTAAGACGAGAAAGGCAAATCAGCCAGGAATTAGGCATGTCCCCAAGGAAAAAGCTGTGGAGGCAGGCATGTTGTGGTACTTTTGCGCTCTTCTTGGCTAGTCCTTCGCAGCTGCTGTGTTCTTGGAACTCAGGGCTTTCTGGTTAATAGACCCTTACCCTAGGCGTAACTCAAACCTTAACCCTAGGAAGGAAAATCAGCCTATGGTTCGGGATGGTCTCATGGAAATATCAGTGGTGGCAGCCAAGTTGCGTCACTTTTGCGCTCACCTTGGGATGCCTTTCGCAGCTGCAGTGTGCCTGGAGCCCAGGGCTTCCTGGTTTTAAAAGTCCTAGGCCTAAGCCTAACAGTAACCCTAGGAAGGTAAATCAGCCGGGTATTAGGCTTCTTCCTAAGGGAAAAGCCGTGAAAGCAGCCATGTTGTGGCACTTCTGCACTCCCTTTGGGATGCCTTTGGCAGATGAAGTAAGCCTGGAACTCAGGGCTTCCTGGTTAAAGAAATCCAAGCCCTAGGCTGAACCCTAACCCTAACCCTAGGCAGATAAATCAGCCTAGGTATAGGGATGGTGCCAAGGAAAAAGCTGTGAAAGCTGCCATGTTGTTGCACTTTTGTACTCCCCTTGGGATGCCTTGAACAGCTGCAGTGTGCTTGGAGCTAAGGGCTTCCTAGTTTTAAAAATCCTAGCCCTAGGCCTAAGCCTAACAGTAACCCTGGGAAGCCAAATCAGCCTGGTGTTAGGCTTCTTGCCAAGGAAAAAGCCGTGAAAGCAGCCATGTTGTGGCACTTTTGCACTCCCTTTTGGATGCCTTTCACAGCTCCAGTGTGCCTGGAACTCAGGGCTTCCTGATTTTAAAAATCCTAGCCCTAGGCCGAACCCCAACCCTAAGACGAGAAAGGCAAATCAGCCAGGAATTAGGCATGTCCCCAAGGAAAAAGCTGTGGAGGCAGGCATGTTGTGGTACTTTTGCGCTCTTCTTGGCTAGTCCTTCGCAGCTGCTGTGTTCTTGGAACTCAGGGCTTTCTGGTTAATAGACCCTTACCCTAGGCGTAACTCAAACCTTAACCCTAGGAAGGAAAATCAGCCTATGGTTCGGGATGGTCTCATGGAAATATCAGTGGTGGCAGCCAAGTTGCATCATTTTTGCGCTCCCCTTGGGATGCCTGCCTTTCGCAGCTGCAGTGTGCCTGGAGCCCAGGGCTTCCTGGTTTTAAAAGTCCTAGGCCTAAGCCTAACAGTAACCCTAGGAAGGTAAATCAGCCGGGTATTAGGCTTCTTGCCAAGGAAAAAGCCGTGAAAGCAGCCATGTTGTGGCACTTCTGCACTCCCTTTGGGATGCCTTTCGCAGATGAAGTAAGCCTGGAACTCAGGGCTTCCTGGTTAAAAAAATCCAAGCCCTAGGCTGAACCCTAACCCTAACCCTAGGCAGATAAATCAGCCTAGGTATAGGGATGGTGCCAAGGAAAAAGCTGTGAAAGCTGCCATGTTGTTGCACTTTTGTACTCCCCTTGGGATGCCTTGAACAGCTGCAGTGTGCTTGGAGCTAAGGGCTTCCTAGTTTTAAAAATCCTAGCCCTAGGCCTAAGCCTAACAGTAACCCTGGGAAGGTAAATCAGCCTGGTGTTAGGCTTCTTGCCAAGGAAAAAGCCGTGAAAGCAGCCATGTTGTGGCACTTTTGCACTCCCTTTTGGATGCCTTTCACAGCTGCAGTGTGCCTGGAACTCAGGGCTTCCTGATTTTAAAAATCCTAGCCCTAGGCCGAACCCCAACCCTAAGACGAGAAAGGCAAATCAGCCAGGAATTAGGCATGTCCCCAAGGAAAAAGCTGTGGAGGCAGGCATGTTGTGGTACTTTTGCGCTCTTCTTGGCTAGTCCTTCGCAGCTGCTGTGTTCTTGGAACTCAGGGCTTTCTGGTTAATAGAACCCTTACCCTAGGCAAAATCAAACCTTATCCCTAGGAAGGAAAATCAGCCTATGGTTCAGGATGGTCTCATGGAAATATCAGTGGTGGCAGCCAAGTTGCGTCACTTTTGCGCTCCCCTTGGGATGCCTTTCGCAGCTGCAGTGTGCCTGGAGCCCAGGGCTTCCTGGTTTTAAAAGTCCTAGGCCTAAGCCTAACAGTAACCCTAGGAAGGTAAATCAGCCGGGTATTAGGGTTCTTCCTAAGGGAAAAGCCGTGAAAGCAGCCATGTTGTGGCACTTCTGCACTCCCTTTGGGATGCCTTTGGCAGATGAAGTAAGCCTGGAACTCAGGGCTTCCTGGTTAAAAAAATGCAAGCCCTAGGCTGAACCCTAACCCTAACCCTAGGCAGATAAATCAGCCTAGGTATAGGGATGGTGCCAAGGAAAAAGCTGTGAAAGCTGCCATGTTGTTGCACTTTTGTACTCCCCTTGGGATGCCTTGAACAGCTGCAGTGTGCCTGGAGCTAAGGGCTTCCTAGTTTTAAAAATCCTAGCCCTAGGCCTAAGCCTAACAGTAACCCTGGGAAGGTAAATCAGCCTGTGTTAGGCGTCTTGCCAAGGAAAAAGCCGTGAAAGCAGCCATGTTGTGTCACTTTTGCACTCCCTTTTGGATGCCTTTCACAGCTGCAGTGTGCCTGGAACTCAGGGCTTCCTGATTTTAAAAATCCTAGCCCTAGGCCGAACCCCAACCCTAAGACGAGAAAGGCAAATCAGCCAGGAATTAGGCATGTCCCCAAGGAAAAAGCTGTGGAGGCAGGCATGTTGTGCTACTTTTGCGCTCTTCTTGGCTAGTCCTTCGCAGCTGCTGTGTTCTTGGAACTCAGGGCTTTCTGGTTAATAGACCCTTACCCTAGGCGTAACTCAAACCTTAACCCTAGGAAGGAAAATCAGCCTATGGTTCGGGATGGTCTCATGGAAATATCAGTGGTGGCAGCCAAGTTGAGTCACTTTTGCGCTCCCCTTGGGATGCCTTTCGCAGCTGCAGTGTGCCTGGAGCCCAGGGCTTCCTGGTTTTAAAAGTCCTAGGCCTAAGCCTAACAGTAACCCTAGGAAGGTAAATCAGCCGGGTATTAGGGTTCTTCCTAAGGGAAAAGCCGTGAAAGCAGCCATGTTGTGGCACTTCTGCACTCCCTTTGGGATGCCTTTGGCAGATGAAGTAAGCCTGGAACTCAGGGCTTCCTGGTTAAAGAAATCCAAGCCCTAGGCTGAACCCTAACCCTAACCCTAGGCAGATAAATCAGCCTAGGTATAGGGATGGTGCCAAGGAAAAAGCTGTGAAAGCTGCCATGTTGTTGCACTTTTGTACTCCCCTTGGGATGCCTTGAACAGCTGCAGTGTGCCTGGAGCTCAGGGCTTCCTAGTTTTAAAAATCCTAGCCCTTGGCCTAAGCCTAACAGTAACCCTGGGAAGGCAAATCAGCCTGGTGTTAGGCGTCTTGCCAAGGAAAAAGCCGTGAAAGCAGCCATGTTGTGGCACTTTTGCACTCCCTTTTGGATGCCTTTCACAGCTCCGGTGTGCCTGGAACTCAGGGCTTCCTGATTTTAAAAATCCTAGCCCTAGGCCGAACCCCAGCCCTAAGACGAGAAAGGCAAATCGGCCAGGAATTAGGCATGTCCCCAAGGAAAAAGCTGTGGAGGCAGGCATGTTGTGGTACTTTTGCGCTCTTCTTGGGTAGTCCTTCGCAGCTGCTGTGTTCTTGGAACTCAGGGCTTTCTGGTTAATAGAACCCTTACCCTAGGCGTAACTAAACGTTAACCCTAGGAAGGAAAATCAACCTATGGTTCGGGATGGTCTCATGGAAATATCAGTGGTGGCAGCCAAGTTGCGTCACTTTTGCGCTCCCCTTGGGATGCCTTTCGCAGCTGCAGTGTGCCTGGAGCCCAGGGCTTCCTGGTTTTAAAAGTCCTAGGCCTAAGCCTAACAGTAACCCTAGGAAGGTAAATCAGCCGGGTATTAGGGTTCTTCCTAAGGGAAAAGCCGTGAAAGCAGCCATGTTGTGGCACTTCTGCACTCCCTTTGGGATGCCTTTGGCAGATGAAGTAAGCCTGGAACTCAGGGCTTCCTGGTTAAAGAAATCCAAGCCCTAGGCTGAACCCTAACCCTAACCCTAGGCAGATAAATCAGCCTAGGTATAGGGATGGTGCCAAGGAAAAAGCTGTGAAAGCTGCCATGTTGTTGCACTTTTGTACTCCCCTTGGGATGCCTTGAACAGCTGCAGTGTGCCTGGAGCTAAGGGCTTCCTAGTTTTAAAAATCCTAGCCCTAGGCCTAAGCCTAACAGTAACCCTGGGAAGGTAAATCAGCCTGGTGTTAGGCGTCTTGCCAAGGAAAAAGCCGTGAAAGCAGCCATGTTGTTGCACTTTTGCACTCCCTTTTGGATGCCTTTCACAGCTCCAGTGTGCCTGGAACTCAGGGCTTCCTGATTTTAAAAATCCTAGCCCTAGGCCGAACCCCAACCCTAAGACGAGAAAGGCAAATCAGCCAGGAATTAGGCATGTCCCCAAGGAAAAAGCTGTGGAGGCAGGCATGTTGTGGTACTTTTGCGCTCTTCTTGGGTAGTCCTTCGCAGCTGCTGTGTTCTTGGAACTCAGGGCTTTCTGGTTAATAGAACCCTTACCCTAGGCGTAACTAAACCTTAACCCTAGGAAGGAAAATCAACCTATGGTTCGGGATGGTCTCATGGAAATATCAGTGGTGGCAGCCAAGTTGCGTCACTTTTGCGCTCCCCTTGGGATGCCTTTCGCAGCTGCAGTGTGCCTGGAGCCCAGGGCTTCCTGGTTTTAAAAGTCCTAGGCCTAAGCCTAACAGTAACCCTAGGAAGGTAAATCAGCCGGGTATTAGGGTTCTTCCTAAGGGAAAAGCCGTGAAAGCAGCCATGTTGTGGCACTTCTGCACTCCCTTTGGGATGCCTTTGGCAGATGAAGTAAGCCTGGAACTCAGGGCTTCCTGGTTAAAGAAATCCAAGCCCTAGGCTGAACCCTAACCCTAACCCTAGGCAGATAAATCAGCCTAGGTATAGGGATGGTGCCAAGGAAAAAGCTGTGAAAGCTGCCATGTTGTTGCACTTTTGTACTCCCCTTGGGATGCCTTGAACAGCTGCAGTGTGCCTGGAGCCCAGGGCTTCCTAGTTTTAAAAATCCTAGCCCTAGGCCTAAGCCTAACAGTAACCCTGGGAAGGTAAATCAGCCTGGTGTTAGGCGTCTTGCCAAGGAAAAAGCCGTGAAAGCAGCCATGTTGTGGCACTTTTGCACTCCCTTTTGGATGCCTTTCACAGCTGCAGTGTGCCTGGAACTCAGGGCTTCCTGCTTTTAAAAATCCTAGCCCTAGGCCGAACCCCAACCCTAAGACGAGAAAGGCAAATCAGCCAGGAATTAGGCATGTCCCCAAGGAAAAAGCTGTGGAGGCAGGCATGTTGCGGTACTTTTGCGCTCTTCTTGGCTAGTCCTTCGCAGCTGCTGTGTTCTTGGAACTCAGGGCTTTCTGGTTAATAGACCCTTACCCTAGGCGTAACTCAAACCTTAACCCTAGGAAGGAAAATCAGCCTATGGTTCGGGATGGTCTCATGGAAATATCAGTGGTGGCAGCCAAGTTGCGTCACTTTTGCGCTCCCCTTGGGATGCCTTTCGCAGCTGCAGTGTGCCTGGAGCCCAGGGCTTCCTGGTTTTAAAAGTCCTAGGCCTAAGCCTAACAGTAACCCTAGGAAGGTAAATCAGCCGGGTATTAGGGTTCTTCCTAAGGGAAAAGCCGTGAAAGCAGCCATGTTGTGGCACTTCTGCACTCCCTTTGGGATGCCTTTGGCAGATGAAGTAAGCCTGGAACTCAGGGCTTCCTGGTTAAAGAAATCCAAGCCCTAGGCTGAACCCTAACCCTAACCCTAGGCAGATAAATCAGCCTAGGTATAGGGATGGTGCCAAGGAAAAAGCTGTGAAAGCTGCCATGTTGTTGCACTTTTGTACTCCCCTTGGGATGCCTTGAACAGCTGCAGTGTGCCTGGAGCTAAGGGCTTCCTAGTTTTAAAAATCCTAGCCCTAGGCCTAAGCCTAACAGTAACCCTGGGAAGGCAAATCAGCCTGGTGTTAGGCGTCTTGCCAAGGAAAAAGCCGTGAAAGCAGCCATGTTGTGGCACTTTTGCACTCCCTTTTGGATGCCTTTCACAGCTCCAGTGTGCCTGGAACTCAGGGCTTCCTGATTTTAAAAATCCTAGCCCTAGGCCGAACCCCAACCCTAAGACGAGAAAGGCAAATCAGCCAGGAATTAGGCATGTCCCCAAGGAAAAAGCTGTGGAGGCAGGCATGTTGCGGTACTTTTGCGCTCTTCTTGGCTAGTCCTTCGCAGCTGCTGTGTTCTTGGAACTCAGGGCTTTCTGGTTAATAGACCCTTACCCTAGGCGTAACTCAAACCTTAACCCTAGGAAGGAAAATCAGCCTATGGTTCGGGATGGTCTCATGGAAATATCAGTGGTGGCAGCCAAGTTGCGTCACTTTTGCGCTCACCTTGGGATGCCTTTCGCAGCTGCAGTGTGCCTGGAGCCCAGGGCTTCCTGGTTTTAAAAGTCCTAGGCCTAAGCCTAACAGTAACCCTAGGAAGGTAAATCAGCCGGGTATTAGGGTTCTTCCTAAGGGAAAAGCCGTGAAAGCAGCCATGTTGTGGCACTTCTGCACTCCCTTTGGGATGCCTTTGGCAGATGAAGTAAGCCTGGAACTCAGGGCTTCCTGGTTAAAGAAATCACAGCCCTAGGCTGAACCCTAACCCTAACCCTAGGCAGATAAATCAGCCTAGGTATAGGGATGGTGCCAAGGAAAAAGCTGTGAAAGCTGCCATGTTGTTGCACTTTTGTACTCCCCTTGGGATGCCTTGAACAGCTGCAGTGTGCCTGGAGCCCAGGGCTTCCTAGTTTTAAAAATCCTAGCCCTAGGCCTAAGCCTAACAGTAACCCTGGGAAGGCAAATCAGCCTGGTGTTAGGCGTTTTGCCAAGGAAAAAGCCGTGAAAGCAGCCATGTTGTGGCACTTTTGCACTCCCTTTTGGATGCCTTTCACAGCTCCAGTGTGCCTGGAACTCAGGGCTTCCTGCTTTTAAAAATCCTAGCCCTAGGCCGAACCCCAACCCTAAGACGAGAAAGGCAAATCAGCCAGGAATTAGGCATGTCCCCAAGGAAAAAGCTGTGGAGGCAGGCATGTTGTGGTACTTTTGCGCTCTTCTTGGGTAGTCCTTCGCAGCTGCTGTGTTCTTGGAACTCAGGGCTTTCTGGTTAATAGAACCCTTACCCTAGGCGTAACTAAACCTTAACCCTAGGAAGGAAAATAAACCTATGGTTCGGGATGGTCTCATGGAAATATCAGTGGTGGCAGCCAAGTTGCGTCACTTTTGCGCTCCCCTTGGGATGCCTTTCGCAGCTGCAGTGTGCCTGGAGCCCAGGGCTTCCTGGTTTTAAAAGTCCTAGGCCTAAGCCTAACAGTAACCCTAGGAAGGTAAATCAGCCGGGTATTAGGGTTCTTCCTAAGGGAAAAGCCGTGAAAGCAGCCATGTTGTGGCACTTCTGCACTCCCTTTGGGATGCCTTTGGCAGATGAAGTAAGCCTGGAACTCAGGGCTTCCTGGTTAAAAAAATCCAAGCCCTAGGCTGAAGCCTAACCCTAACCCTAGGCAGATAAATCAGCCTAGGTATAGGGATGGTGCCAAGGAAAAAGCTGTGAAAGCTGCCATGTTGTTGCACTTTTGTACTCCCCTTGGGATGCCTTGAACAGCTGCAGTGTGCCTGGAGCCCAGGGCTTCCTGGTTTTAAAAATCCTAGCGCTAGGCCTAAGCCTAACAGTAACCCTAGGAAGGTAAATCAGCCGGGTATTAGGGTTCTTCCTTAGGGAAAAGCCGGGAAAGCAGCCATGTTGTGGCACTTTTGCACTCCCTTTTGGATGCCTTTCAAAGCTCCAGTGTGCCTGGAACTCAGGGCTTCCTGATTTTAAAAATCCTAGCCCTAGGCCGAACCCCAACCCTAAGACGAGAAAGGCAAATCAGCCAGGAATTAGGCATGTCCCCAAGGAAAAAGCTGTGGAGGCAGGCATGTTGCGGTACTTTTGCGCTCTTCTTGGGTAGTCCTTCGCAGCTGCTGTGTTCTTGGAACTCAGGGCTTTCTGGTTAATAGACCCTTACCCTAGGCGTAACTCAAACCTTAACCCTAGGAAGGAAAATCAGCCTATGGTTCGGGATGGTCTCATGGAAATATCAGTGGTGGCAGCCAAGTTGCGTCACTTTTGCGCTCCCCTTGGGATGCCTTTCGCAGCTGCAGTGTGCCTGGAGCCCAGGGCTTCCTGGTTTTAAAAGTCCTAGGCCTAAGCCTAACAGTAACCCTAGGAAGGTAAATCAGCCGGGTATTAGGGTTCTTCCTAAGGGAAAAGCCGTGAAAGCAGCCATGTTGTGGCACTTCTGCACTCCCTTTGGGATGCCTTTGGCAGATGAAGTAAGCCTGGAACTCAGGGCTTCCTGGTTAAAGAAATCCAAGCCCTAGGCTGAACCCTAACCCTAACCCTAGGCAGATAAATCAGCCTAGGTATAGGGATGGTGCCAAGGAAAAAGCTGTGAAAGCTGCCATGTTGTTGCACTTTTGTACTCCCCTTGGGATGCCTTGAACAGCTGCAGTGTGCCTGGAGCCCAGGGCTTCCTAGTTTTAAAAATCCTAGCCCTAGGCCTAAGCCTAACAGTAACCCTGGGAAGGTAAATCAGCCTGGTGTTAGGCTTCTTGCCAAGGAAAAAGCCGTGAAAGCAGCCATGTTGTGGCACTTTTGCACTCCCTTTTGGATGCCTTTCACAGCTCCAGTGTGCCTGGAACTCAGGGCTTCCTGATTTTAAAAATCCTAGCCCTAGGCCGAACCCCAACCCTAAGACGAGAAAGGCAAATCAGCCAGGAATTAGGCATGTCCACAAGGAAAAAGCTGTGGAGGCAGGCGTGTTGTGGTACTTTTGCGCTCTTCTTGGCTAGTCCTTCGCAGCTGCTGTGTTCTTGGAACTCAGGGCTTTCTGGTTAATAGACCCTTACCCTAGGCGTAACTAAACCTTAACCCTAGGAAGGAAAATCAACCTATGGTTCGGGATGGTCTCATGGAAATATCAGTGGTGGCAGCCAAGTTGCGTCACTTTTGCGCTCCCCTTGGGATGCCTTTCGCAGCTGCAGTGTGCCTGGAGCCCAGGGCTTCCTGGTTTTAAAAGTCCTAGGCCTAAGCCTAACAGTAACCCTAGGAAGGTAAATCAGCCTGGTGTTAGGCGTCTTGCCAAGGAAAAGGCCGTGAAAGCAGCCATGTTGTGGCACTTCTGCACTCCCTTTTGGATGCCTTTCACAGCTGCAGTGTGCCTGGAACTCAGGGCTTCCTGATTTTAAAAATCCAAGCCCTAGGCCGAACACCAACCCTAAGACGAGAAAGGCAAATCAGCCAGGAATTAGGCATGTCCACAAGGAAAAAGCTGTGGAGGCAGGCATGTTGTGGTACTTTTGCGCTCTTCTTGGCTAGTCCTTCGCAGCTGCTGTGTTCTTGGAACTCAGGGCTTTCTGGTTAATAGACCCTTACCCTAGGCATAACTCAAACCTTAACCCTAGGAAGGAAAATCAGCCTATGGTTCGGGATGGTCTCATGGAAATATCAGTGGTGGCAGCCAAGTTGCGTCACTTTTGCGCTCCCCTTGGGATGCCTTTCGCAGCTGCAGTGTGCCTGGAGCCCAGGGCTTCCTGGTTTTAAAAGTCCTAGGCCTAAGCCTAACAGTAACCCTAGGAAGGTAAATCAGCCGGGTATTAGGGTTCTTCCTAAGGGAAAAGCCGTGAAAGCAGCCATGTTGTGGCACTTCTGCACTCCCTTTGGGATGCCTTTGGCAGATGAAGTAAGCCTGGAACTCAGGGCTTCCTGGTTAAAAAAATCCAAGCCCTAGGCTGAACCCTAACCCTAACCCTAGGCAGATAAATCAGCCTAGGTATAGGGATGGTGCCAAGGAAAAAGCTGTGAAAGCTGCCATGTTGTTGCACTTTTGTACTCCCCTTGGGATGCCTTGAACAGCTGCAGTGTGCCTGGAGCTAAGGGCTTCCTAGTTTTAAAAATCCTAGCCCTAGGCCTAAGCCTAACAGTAACCCTGGGAAGGTAAATCAGCCTGGTGTTAGGCGTCTTGCCAAGGAAAAAGCCGTGAAAGCAGCCATGTTGTGGCACTTTTGCACTCCCTTTTGGATGCCTTTCACAGCTCCAGTGTGCCTGGAACTCAGGGCTTCCTGATTTTAAAAATCCTAGCCCTAGGCCGAACCCCAACCCTAAGACGAGAAAGGCAAATCAGCCAGGAATTAGGCATGTCCCCAAGGAAAAAGCTGTGGAGGCAGGCATGTTGTGGTACTTTTGCGCTCTTCTTGGCTAGTCCTTCGCAGCTGCTGTGTTCTTGGAACTCAGGGCTTTCTGGTTAATAGACCCTTACCCTAGGCGTAACTCAAACCTTAACCCTAGGAAGGAAAATCAGCCTATGGTTCGGGATGGTCTCATGGAAATATCAGTGGTGGCAGCCATGTTGCGTCACTTTTGCGCTCCCCTTGGGATGCCTTTTGCAGCTGCAGTGTGCCTGGAGCCCAGGGCTTCCTGGTTTTAAAAGTCCTAGGCCTAAGCCTAACAGTAACCCTAGGAAGGTAAATCAGCCGGGTATTAGGGTTCTTCCTAAGGGAAAAGCCGTGAAAGCAGCCATGTTGTGGCACTTCTGCACTCCCTTTGGGATGCCTTTGGCAGATGAAGTAAGCCTGGAACTCAGGGCTTCCTGGTTAAAAAAATCCAAGCCCTAGGCTGAACCCTAACCCTAACCCTAGGCAGATAAATCAGCCTAGGTATAGGGATGGTGCCAAGGAAAAAGCTGTGAAAGCTGCCATGTTGTTGCACTTTTGTACTCCCCTTGGGATGCCTTGAACAGCTGCAGTGTGCCTGGAGCTAAGGGCTTCCTAGTTTTAAAAATCCTAGCCCTAGGCCTAAGCCTAACAGTAACCCTGGGAAGGTAAATCAGCCTGGTGTTAGGCTTCTTGCCAAGGAAAAAGCCGTGAAAGCAGCCATGTTGTGGCACTTTTGCACTCCCTTTTGGATGCCTTTCACAGCTCCAGTGTGCCTGGAACTCAGGGCTTCCTGATTTTAAAAATCCTAGCCCTAGGCCGAACCCCAACCCTAAGACGAGAAAGGCAAATCAGCCAGGAATTAGGCATGTCCCCAAGGAAAAAGCTGTGGAGGCAGGCATGTTGTGCTACTTTTGCGCTCTTCTTGGCTAGTCCTTCGCAGCTGCTGTGTTCTTGGAACTCAGGGCTTTCTGGTTAATAGACCCTTACCCTAGGCGTAACTCAAACCTTAACCCTAGGAAGGAAAATCAGCCTATGGTTCGGGATGCTCTCATGGAAATATCAGTGGTGGCAGCCAAGTTGCGTCACTTTTGCGCTCCCCTTGGGATGCCTTTCGCAGCTGCAGTGTGCCTGGAGCCCAGGGCTTCCTGGTTTTAGAAGTCCTAGGCCTAAGCCTAACAGTAACCCTAGGAAGGTAAATCAGCCGGGTATTAGGCTTCTTCCTAAGGGAAAAGCCGTGAAAGCAGCCATGTTGTGGCACTTCTG
Source organism: Ammospiza nelsoni (assembly GCF_027579445.1). Classification (NCBI taxonomy): domain Eukaryota; kingdom Metazoa; phylum Chordata; class Aves; order Passeriformes; family Passerellidae; genus Ammospiza; species Ammospiza nelsoni. The sequence continues at coordinate 396,046 of NW_026683212.1, read as the reverse complement.
CACTCCCTTTGGGATGCCTTTGGCAGATGAAGTAAGCCTGGAACTCAGGGCTTCCTGGTTAAAGAAATCCAAGCCCTAGGCTGAAGCCTAACCCTAACCCTAGGCAGATAAATCAGCCTAGGTATAGGGATGGTGCCAAGGAAAAAGCTGTGAAAGCTGCCATGTTGTTGCACTTTTGTACTCCCCTTGGGATGCCTTGAACAGCTGCAGTGTGCCTGGAGCCCAGGGCTTCCTAGTTTTAAAAATCCTAGCCCTAGGCCTAAGCCTAACAGTAACCCTGGGAAGGCAAATCAGCCTGGTGTTAGGCGTTTTGCCAAGGAAAAAGCCGTGAAAGCAGCCATGTTGTGGCACTTTTGCACTACCTTTTGGATGCCTTTCACAGCTCCAGTGTGCCTGGAACTCAGGGCTTCCTGATTTTAAAAATCCTAGCCCTAGGCCGAACCCCAACCCTAAGACGAGAAAGGCAAATCAGCCAGGAATTAGGCATGTCCACAAGGAAAAAGCTGTGGAGGCAGGCGTGTTGTGGTACTTTTGCGCTCTTCTTGGCTAGTCCTTCGCAGTTGCTGTGTTCTTGGAACTCAGGGCTTTCTGGTTAATAGAACCCTTACCCTAGGCGTAACTAAACCTTAACCCTAGGAAGGAAAATCAACCTATGGTTCGGGATGGTCTCATGGAAATATCAGTGGTGGCAGCCAAGTTGCGTCACTTTTGCGCTCCCCTTGGGATGCCTTTCGCAGCTGCAGTGTGCCTGGAGCCCAGGGCTTCCTGGTTTTAAAAGTCCTAGGCCTAAGCCTAACAGTAACCCTAGGAAGGTAAATCAGCCGGGTATTAGGGTTCTTCCTAAGGGAAAAGCCGTGAAAGCAGCCATGTTGTGGCACTTCTGCACTCCCTTTGGGATGCCTTTGGCAGATGAAGTAAGCCTGGAACTCAGGGCTTCCTGGTTAAAAAAATCCAAGCCCTAGGCTGAACCCTAACCCTAACCCTAGGCAGATAAATCAGCCTAGGTATAGGGATGGTGCCAAGGAAAAAGCTGTGAAAGCTGCCATGTTGTTGCACTTTTGTACTCCCCTTGGGATGCCTTGAACAGCTGCAGTGTGCCTGGAGCTAAGGGCTTCCTAGTTTTAAAAATCCTAGCCCTAGGCCTAAGCCTAACAGTAACCCTGGGAAGGCAAATCAGCCTGGTGTTAGGCGTTTTGCCAAGGAAAAAGCCGTGAAAGCAGCCATGTTGTGGCACTTTTGCACTCCCTTTTGGATGCCTTTCACAGCTCCAGTGTGCCTGGAACTCAGGGCTTCCTGATTTTAAAAATCCTAGCCCTAGGCCGAACCCCAACCCTAAGACGAGAAAGGCAAATCAGCCAGGAATTAGGCATGTCCACAAGGAAAAAGCTGTGGAGGCAGGCGTGTTGTGGTACTTTTGCGCTCTTCTTGGCTAGTCCTTCGCAGCTGCTGTGTTCTTGGAACTCAGGGCTTTCTGGTTAATAGAACCCTTACCCTAGGCGTAACTAAACCTTAACCCTAGGAAGGAAAATCAACCTATGGTTCGGGATGGTCTCATGGAAATATCAGTGGTGGCAGCCAAGTTGCGTCACTTTTGCGCTCCCCTTGGGATGCCTTTCGCAGCTGCAGTGTGCCTGGAGCCCAGGGCTTCCTGGTTTTAAAAGTCCTAGGCCTAAGCCTAACAGTAACCCTAGGAAGGTAAATCAGCCGGGTATTAGGGTTCTTCCTAAGGGAAAAGCCGTGAAAGCAGCCATGTTGTGGCACTTCTGCACTCCCTTTGGGATGCCTTTGGCAGATGAAGTAAGCCTGGAACTCAGGGCTTCCTGGTTAAAGAAATCCAAGCCCTAGGCTGAACCCTAACCCTAACCCTAGGCAGATAAATCAGCCTAGGTATAGGGATGGTGCCAAGGAAAAAGCTGTGAAAGCTGCCATGTTGTTGCACTTTTGTACTCCCCTTGGGATGCCTTGAACAGCTGCAGTGTGCCTGGAGCTAAGGGCTTCCTAGTTTTAAAAATCCTAGCCCTAGGCCTAAGCCTAACAGTAACCCTGGGAAGGTAAATCAGCCTGGTATTAGGCTTCTTGCCAAGGAAAAAGCCGTGAAAGCAGCCATGTTGTGTCACTTTTGCACTCCCTTTTGGATGCCTTTCACAGCTCCAGTGTGCCTGGAACTCAGGGCTTCCTGATTTTAAAAATCCTAGCCCTAGGCCGAACCCCAACCCTAAGACGAGAAAGGCAAATCAGCCAGGAATTAGGCATGTCCCCAAGGAAAAAGCTGTGGAGGCAGGCATGTTGTGGTACTTTTGCGCTCTTCTTGGGTAGTCCTTCGCAGCTGCTGTGTTCTTGGAACTCAGGGCTTTCTGGTTAATAGACCCTTACCCTAGGCGTAACTCAAACCTTAACCCTAGGAAGGAAAATCAGCCTATGGTTCGGGATGGTCTCATGGAAATATCAGTGGTGGCAGCCAAGTTGCGTCACTTTTGCGCTCCCCTTGGGATGCCTTTCGCAGCTGCAGTGTGCCTGGAGCCCAGGGCTTCCTGGTTTTAAAAGTCCTAGGCCTAAGCCTAACAGTAACCCTAGGAAGGTAAATCAGCCGGGTATTAGGGTTCTTCCTAAGGGAAAAGCCGTGAAAGCAGCCATGTTGTGGCACTTCTGCACTCCCTTTGGGATGCCTTTGGCAGATGAAGTAAGCCTGGAACTCAGGGCTTCCTGGTTAAAGAAATCCAAGCCCTAGGCTGAACCCTAACCCTAACCCTAGGCAGATAAATCAGCCTAGGTACAGGGATGGAGCCAAGGAAAAAGCTGTGAAAGCTGCCATGTTGTTACACTTTTGTACTCCCCTTGGGATGCCTTGAACAGCTGCAGTGTGCCTGGAGCCCAGGGCTTCCTAGTTTTAAAAATCCTAGCCCTAGGCCTAAGCCTAACAGTAACCCTGGGAAGGGTAATCAGCCTGGTGTTAGGCTTCTTGCCAAGGAAAAAGCCGTGAAAGCAGCCATGTTGTGGCACTTTTGCACTCCCTTTTGGATGCCTTTCACAGCTCCAGTGTGCCTGGAACTCAGGGCTTCCTGATTTTAAAAATCCTAGCCCTAGGCCGAACCCCAACCCTAAGACGAGAAAGGCAAATCAGCCAGGAATTAGGCATGTCCCCAAGGAAAAAGCTGTGGAGGCAGGCATGTTGTGGTACTTTTGCGCTCTTCTTGGCTAGTCCTTCGCAGCTGCTGTGTTCTTGGAACTCAGGGCTTTCTGGTTAATAGAACCCTTACCCTAGGCGTAACTCAAACCTTAACCCTAGGAAGGAAAATCAGCCTATGGTTCGGGATGGTCTCATGGAAATATCAGTGGTGGCAGCCATGTTGCGTCACTTTTGCGCTCCCCTTGGGATGCCTTTTGCAGCTGCAGTGTGCCTGGAGCCCAGGGCTTCCTGGTTTTAAAAGTCCTAGGCCTAAGCCTAACAGTAACCCTAGGAAGGTAAATCAGCCGGGTATTAGGGTTCTTCCTAAGGGAAAAGCCGTGAAAGCAGCCATGTTGTGGCACTTCTGCACTCCCTTTGGGATGCCTTTGGCAGATGAAGTAAGCCTGGAACTCAGGGCTTCCTGGTTAAAAAAATCCAAGCCCTAGGCTGAACCCTAACCCTAACCCTAGGCAGATAAATCAGCCTAGGTATAGGGATGGTGCCAAGGAAAAAGCTGTGAAAGCTGCCATGTTGTTGCACTTTTGTACTCCCCTTGGGATGCCTTGAACAGCTGCAGTGTGCCTGGAGCTAAGGGCTTCCTAGTTTTAAAAATCCTAGCCCTAGGCCTAAGCCTAACAGTAACCCTGGGAAGGTAAATCAGCCTGGTGTTAGGCTTCTTGCCAAGGAAAAAGCCGTGAAAGCAGCCATGTTGTGGCACTTTTGCACTCCCTTTTGGATGCCTTTCACAGCTCCAGTGTGCCTGGAACTCAGGGCTTCCTGATTTTAAAAATCCTAGCCCTAGGCCGAACCCCAACCCTAAGACGAGAAAGGCAAATCAGCCAGGAATTAGGCATGTCCCCAAGGAAAAAGCTGTGGAGGCAGGCATGTTGTGGTACTTTTGCGCTCTTCTTGGCTAGTCCTTCGCAGCTGCTGTGTTCTTGGAACTCAGGGCTTTCTGGTTAATAGACCCTTACCCTAGGCGTAACTCAAACCTTAACCCTAGGAAGGAAAATCAGCCTATGGTTCGGGATGGTCTCATGGAAATATCAGTGGTGGCAGCCAAGTTGAGTCACTTTTGCGCTCCCCTTGGGATGCCTTTCGCAGCTGCAGTGTGCCTGGAGCCCAGGGCTTCCTGGTTTTAAAAGTCCTAGGCCTAAGCCTAACAGTAACCCTAGGAAGGTAAATCAGCCGGGTATTAGGGTTCTTCCTAAGGGAAAAGCCGTGAAAGCAGCCATGTTGTGGCACTTCTGCACTCCCTTTGGGATGCCTTTGGCAGATGAAGTAAGCCTGGAACTCAGGGCTTCCTGGTTAAAGAAATCACAGCCCTAGGCTGAAGCCTAACCCTAACCCTAGGCAGATAAATCAGCCTAGGTATAGGGATGGTGCCAAGGAAAAAGCTGTGAAAGCTGCCATGTTGTTGCACTTTTGTACTCCCCTTGGGATGCCTTGAACAGCTGCAGTGTGCCTGGAGCTAAGGGCTTCCTAGTTTTAAAAATCCTAGCCCTAGGCCTAAGCCTAACAGTAACCCTGGGAAGGTAAATCAGCCTGGTGTTAGGCGTCTTGCCAAGGAAAAAGCCGTGAAAGCAGCCATGTTGTGGCACTTTTGCACTCCCTTTTGGATGCCTTTCACAGCTCCAGTGTGCCTGGAACTCAGGGCTTCCTGATTTTAAAAATCCTAGCCCTAGGCCGAACCCCAACCCTAAGACGAGAAAGGCAAATCAGCCAGGAATTAGGCATGTCCCCAAGGAAAAAGCTGTGGAGGCAGGCATGTTGCGGTACTTTTGCGCTCTTCTTGGGTAGTCCTTCGCAGCTGCTGTGTTCTTGGAACTCAGGGCTTTCTGGTTAATAGACCCTTACCCTAGGCGTAACTCAAACCTTAACGCTAGGAAGGAAAATCAGCCTATGGTTCGGGATGGTCTCATGGAAATATCAGTGGTGGCAGCCAAGTTGCGTCACTTTTGCGCTCCCCTTGGGATGCCTTTCGCAGCTGCAGTGTGCCTGGAGCCCAGGGCTTCCTGGTTTTAAAAGTCCTAGGCCTAAGCCTAACAGTAACCCTAGGAAAGTAAATCAGCCGGGTATTAGGGTTCTTCCTAAGGGAAAAGCCGTGAAAGCAGCCATGTTGTGGCACTTCTGCACTCCCTTTGGGATGCCTTTGGCAGATGAAGTAAGCCTGGAACTCAGGGCTTCCTGGTTAAAGAAATCACAGCCCTAGGCTGAACCCTAACCCTAACCCTAGGCAGATAAATCAGCCTAGGTATAGGGATGGTGCCAAGGAAAAAGCTGTGAAAGCTGCCATGTTGTTGCACTTTTGTACTCCCCTTGGGATGCCTTGAACAGCTGCAGTGTGCCTGGAGCCCAGGGCTTCCTAGTTTTAAAAATCCTAGCCCTAGGCCTAAGCCTAACAGTAACCCTGGGAAGGCAAATCAGCCTGGTGTTAGGCTTCTTGCCAAGGAAAAAGCCGTGAAAGCAGCCATGTTGTGGCACTTTTGCACTCCCTTTTGGATGCCTTTCACAGCTCCAGTGTGCCTGGAACTCAGGGCTTCCTGATTTTAAAAATCCTAGCCCTAGGCCGAACCCCAACCCTAAGACGAGAAAGGCAAATCAGCCAGGAATTAGGCATGTCCCCAAGGAAAAAGCTGTGGAGGCAGGCATGTTGTGGTACTTTTGCGCTCTTCTTGGCTAGTCCTTCGCAGCTGCTGTGTTCTTGGAACTCAGGGCTTTCTGGTTAATAGACCCTTACCCTAGGCGTAACTCAAACCTTAACCCTAGGAAGGAAAATCAGCCTATGGTTCGGGATGGTCTCATGGAAATATCAGTGGTGGCAGCCAAGTTGAGTCACTTTTGCGCTCCCCTTGGGATGCCTTTCGCAGCTGCAGTGTGCCTGGAGCCCAGGGCTTCCTGGTTTTAAAAGTCCTAGGCCTAAGCCTAACAGTAACCCTAGGAAGGTAAATCAGCCGGGTATTAGGGTTCTTCCTAAGGGAAAAGCCGTGAAAGCAGCCATGTTGTGGCACTTCTGCACTCCCTTTGGGATGCCTTTGGCAGATGAAGTAAGCCTGGAACTCAGGGCTTCCTGGTTAAAGAAATCACAGCCCTAGGCTGAAGCCTAACCCTAACCCTAGGCAGATAAATCAGCCTAGGTATAGGGATGGTGCCAAGGAAAAAGCTGTGAAAGCTGCCATGTTGTTGCACTTTTGTACTCCCCTTGGGATGCCTTGAACAGCTGCAGTGTGCCTGGAGCTAAGGGCTTCCTAGTTTTAAAAATCCTAGCCCTAGGCCTAAGCCTAACAGTAACCCTGGGAAGGTAAATCAGCCTGGTGTTAGGCGTCTTGCCAAGGAAAAAGCCGTGAAAGCAGCCATGTTGTGTCACTTTTGCACTCCCTTTTGGATGCCTTTCACAGCTCCAGTGTGCCTGGAACTCAGGGCTTCCTGATTTTAAAAATCCTAGCCCTAGGCCGAACCCCAACCCTAAGACGAGAAAGGCAAATCAGCCAGGAATTAGGCATGTCCCCAAGGAAAAAGCTGTGGAGGCAGGCATGTTGCGGTACTTTTGCGCTCTTCTTGGGTAGTCCTTCGCAGCTGCTGTGTTCTTGGAACTCAGGGCTTTCTGGTTAATAGACCCTTACCCTAGGCGTAACTCAAACCTTAACGCTAGGAAGGAAAATCAGCCTATGGTTCGGGATGGTCTCATGGAAATATCAGTGGTGGCAGCCAAGTTGCGTCACTTTTGCGCTCCCCTTGGGATGCCTTTCGCAGCTGCAGTGTGCCTGGAGCCCAGGGCTTCCTGGTTTTAAAAGTCCTAGGCCTAAGCCTAACAGTAACCCTAGGAAAGTAAATCAGCCGGGTATTAGGGTTCTTCCTAAGGGAAAAGCCGTGAAAGCAGCCATGTTGTGGCACTTCTGCACTCCCTTTGGGATGCCTTTGGCAGATGAAGTAAGCCTGGAACTCAGGGCTTCCTGGTTAAAGAAATCACAGCCCTAGGCTGAACCCTAACCCTAACCCTAGGCAGATAAATCAGCCTAGGTATAGGGATGGTGCCAAGGAAAAAGCTGTGAAAGCTGCCATGTTGTTGCACTTTTGTACTCCCCTTGGGATGCCTTGAACAGCTGCAGTGTGCCTGGAGCCCAGGGCTTCCTAGTTTTAAAAATCCTAGCCCTAGGCCTAAGCCTAACAGTAACCCTGGGAAGGCAAATCAGCCTGGTGTTAGGCTTCTTGCCAAGGAAAAAGCCGTGAAAGCAGCCATGTTGTGGCACTTTTGCACTCCCTTTTGGATGCCTTTCACAGCTCCAGTGTGCCTGGAACTCAGGGCTTCCTGATTTTAAAAATCCTAGCCCTAGGCCGAACCCCAACCCTAAGACGAGAAAGGCAAATCAGCCAGGAATTAGGCATGTCCACAAGGAAAAAGCTGTGGAGGCAGGCGTGTTGTGGTACTTTTGCGCTCTTCTTGGCTAGTCGTTCGCAGCTGCTGTGTTCTTGGAACTCAGGGCTTTCTGGTTAATAGAACCCTTACCCTAGGCGTAACTAAACCTTAACCCTAGGAAGGAAAATCAACCTATGGTTCGGATTGGTCTCATGGAAATATCAGTGGTGGCAGCCAAGTTGCGTCACTTTTGCGCTCCCCTTGGGATGCCTTTCGCAGCTGCAGTGTGCCTGGAGCCCAGGGCTTCCTGGTTTTAAAAGTCCTAGGCCTAAGCCTAACAGTAACCCTAGGAAGGTAAATCAGCCGGGTATTAGGCTTCTTCCTAAGGGAAAAGCCGTGAAAGCAGCCATGTTGTGGCACTTCTGCACTCCCTTTGGGATGCCTTTGGCAGATGAAGTAAGCCTGGAACTCAGGGCTTCCTGGTTAAAAAAATCCAAGCCCTAGGCTGAACCCTAACCCTAACCCTAGGCAGATAAATCAGCCTAGGTATAGGGATGGTGCCAAGGAAAAAGCTGTGAAAGCTGCCATGTTGTTGCACTTTTGTACTCCCCTTGGGATGCCTTGAACAGCTGCAGTGTGCCTGGAGCTAAGGGCTTCCTAGTTTTAAAAATCCTAGCCCTAGGCCTAAGCCTAACAGTAACCCTGGGAAGGTAAATCAGCCTGGTGTTAGGCGTCTTGCCAAGGAAAAGGCCGTGAAAGCAGCCATGTTGTGGCACTTTTGCACTCCCTTTTGGATGCCTTTCACAGCTGCAGTGTGCCTGGAACTCAGGGCTTCCTGCTTTTAAAAATCCTAGCCCTAGGCCGAACCCCAACCCTAAGACGAGAAAGGCAAATCAGCCAGGAATTAGGCATGTCCCCAAGGAAAAAGCTGTGGAGGCAGGCATGTTGTGGTACTTTTGCGCTCTTCTTGGGTAGTCCTTCGCAGCTGCTGTGTTCTTGGAACTCAGGGCTTTCTGGTTAATAGACCCTTACCCTAGGCGTAACTCAAACCTTAACCCTAGGAAGGAAAATCAGCCTATGGTTCGGGATGGTCTCATGGAAATATCAGTGGTGGCAGCCAAGTTGCGTCACTTTTGCGCTCCCCTTGGGATGCCTTTCGCAGCTGCAGTGTGCCTGGAGCCCAGGGCTTCCTGGTTTTAAAAGTCCTAGGCCTAAGCCTAACAGTAACCCTAGGAAGGTAAATCAGCCGGGTATTAGGGTTCTTCCTAAGGGAAAAGCCGTGAAAGCAGCCATGTTGTGGCACTTCTGCACTCCCTTTGGGATGCCTTTGGCAGATGAAGTAAGCCTGGAACTCAGGGCTTCCTGGTTAAAGAAATCACAGCCCTAGGCTGAACCCTAACCCTAACCCTAGGCAGATAAATCAACCTAGGTATAGGGATGGTGCCAAGGAAAAAGCTGAGAAAGCTGCCATGTTGTTGCACTTTTGTACTCCCCTTGGGATGCCTTGAACAGCTGCAGTGTGCCTGGAGCTAAGGGCTTCCTAGTTTTAAAAATCCTAGCCCTAGGCCTAAGCCTAACAGTAACCCTGGGAAGGGAAATCAGCCTGCTGTTAGGCGTCTTGCCAAGGAAAAAGCCGTGAAAGCAGCCATGTTGTGGCACTTTTGCACTCCCTTTTGGATGCCTTTCACAGCTCCAGTGTGCCTGGAACTCAGGGCTTCCTGCTTTTAAAAATCCTAGCCCTAGGCCGAACCCCAACCCTAAGACGAGAAAGGCAAATCAGCCAGGAATTAGGCATGTCCCCAAGGAAAAAGCTGTGGAGGCAGGCATGTTGTGGTACTTTTGCGCTCTTCTTGGGTAGTCCTTCGCAGCTGCTGTGTTCTTGGAACTCAGGGCTTTCTGGTTAATAGACCCTTACCCTAGGCGTAACTCAAACCTTAACCCTAGGAAGGAAAATCAGCCTATGGTTCGGGATGGTCTCATGGAAATATCAGTGGTGGCAGCCAAGTTGCGTCACTTTTGCGCTCCCCTTGGGATGCCTTTCGCAGCTGCAGTGTGCCTGGAGCCCAGGGCTTCCTGGTTTTAAAAGTCCTAGGCCTAAGCCTAACAGTAACCCTAGGAAGGTAAATCAGCCGGGTATTAGGGTTCTTCCTAAGGGAAAAGCCGTGAAAGCAGCCATGTTGTGGCACTTCTGCACTCCCTTTGGGATGCCTTTGGCAGATGAAGTAAGCCTGGAACTCAGGGCTTCCTGGTTAAAGAAATCACAGCCCTAGGCTGAACCCTAACCCTAACCCTAGGCAGATAAATCAGCCTAGGTATAGGGATGGTGCCAAGGAAAAAGCTGAGAAAGCTGCCATGTTGTTGCACTTTTGTAGTCCCCTTGGGATGCCTTGAACAGCTGCAGTGTGCCTGGAGCTAAGGGCTTCCTAGTTTTAAAAATCCTAGCCCTAGGCCTAAGCCTAACAGTAACCCTGGGAAGGCAAATCAGCCTGGTGTTAGGCGTTTTGCCAAGGAAAAAGCCGTGAAAGCAGCCATGTTGTGGCACTTTTGCACTCCCTTTTGGATGCCTTTCACAGCTCCAGTGTGCCTGGAACTCAGGGGGCTTCCTGATTTTAAAAATCCTAGCCCTAGGCCGAACACCAACCCTAAGACAAGAAAGGCAAATCAGCCAGGAATTAGGCATGTCCCCAAGGAAAAAGCTGTGGAGGCAGGCGTGTTGTGGTACTTTTGCGCTCTTCTTGGCTAGTCCTTCGCAGCTGCTGTGTTCTTGGAACTCAGGGCTTTCTGGTTAATAGAACCCTTACCCTAGGCGTAACTCAAACCTTAACCCTAGGAAGGAAAATCAACCTATGGTTCGGGATGGTCTCATGGAAATATCAGTGGTGGCAGCCAAGTTGCGTCACTTTTGCGCTCCCCTTGGGATGCCTTTCGCAGCTGCAGTGTGCCTGGAGCCCAGGGCTTCCTGGTTTTAAAAGTCCTAGGCCTAAGCTAACAGTAACCCTAGGAAGGTAAATCAGCCGGGTATTAGGGTTCTTCCTAAGGGAAAAGCCGTGAAAGCAGCCATGTTGTGGCACTTCTGCACTCCCTTTGGGATGCCTTTGGCAGATGAAGTAAGCCTGGAACTCAGGGCTTCCTGGTTAAAAAAATCACAGCCCTAGGCTGAACCCTAACCCTAACCCTAGGCAGATAAATCAGCCTAGGTATAGGGATGGTGCCAAGGAAAAAGCTGTGAAAGCTGCCATGTTGTTGCACTTTTGTACTCCCCTTGGGATGCCTTGAACAGCTGCAGTGTGCCTGGAGCTAAGGGCTTCCTAGTTTTAAAAATCCTAGCCCTAGGCCTAAGCCTAACAGTAACCCTGGGAAGGTAAATCAGCCTGGTGTTAGGCTTCTTGCCAAGGAAAAGGCCGTGAAAGCAGCCATGTTGTGGCACTTTTGCACTCCCTTTTGGATGCCTTTCACAGCTCCAGTGTGCCTGGAACTCAGGGCTTCCTGCTTTTAAAAATCCTAGCCCTAGGCCGAACCCCAACCCTAAGACGAGAAAGGCAAATCAGCCAGGAATTAGGCATGTCCCCAAGGAAAAAGCTGTGGAGGCAGGCATGTTGTGGTACTTTTGCGCTCTTCTTGGCTAGTCCTTCGCAGCTGCTGTGTTCTTGGAACTCAGGGCTTTCTGGTTAATAGACCCTTACCATAGGCGTAACTCAAACCTTAACCCTAGGAAGGAAAATCAGCCTATGGTTCGGGATGGTCTCATGGAAATATCAGTGGTGGCAGCCAAGTTGAGTCACTTTTGCGCTCCCCTTGGGATGCCTTTCGCAGCTGCAGTGTGCCTGGAGCCCAGGGCTTCCTGGTTTTAAAAGTCCTAGGCCTAAGCCTAACAGTAACCCTAGGAAGGTAAATCAGCCGGGTATTAGGGTTCTTCCTAAGGAAAAGCCGTGAAAGCAGCCATGTTGTGGCACTTCTGCACTCCCTTTGGGATGCCTTTGGCAGATGAAGTAAGCCTGGAACTCAGGGCTTCCTGGTTAAAGAAATCACAGCCCTAGGCTGAACCCTAACCCTAACCCTAGGCAGATAAATCAGCCTAGGTATAGGGATGGTGCCAAGGAAAAAGCTGAGAAAGCTGCCATGTTGTTGCACTTTTGTACTCCCCTTGGGATGCCTTGAACAGCTGCAGTGTGCCTGGAGCTAAGGGCTTCCTAGTTTTAAAAATCCTAGCCCTAGGCCTAAGCCTAACAGTAACCCTGGGAAGGGAAATCAGCCTGGTGTTAGGCGTCTTGCCAAGGAAAAAGCCGTGAAAGCAGCCATGTTGTGGCACTTTTGCACTCCCTTTTGGATGCCTTTCACAGCTCCAGTGTGCCTGGAACTCAGGGCTTCCTGATTTTAAAAATCCTAGCCCTAGGCCGAACCCCAACCCTAAGACGAGAAAGGCAAATCAGCCAGGAATTAGGCATGTCCCAAAGGAAAAAGCTGTGGAGGCAGGCATGTTGTCGTACTTTTGCGCTCTTCTTGGCTAGTCCTTCGCAGCTGCTGTGTTCTTGGAACTCAGGGCTTTCTGGTTAATAGACCCTTACCCTAGGCGTAACTCAAACCTTAACGCTAGGAAGGAAAATCAGCCTATGGTTCGGGATGGTCTCATGGAAATATCAGTGGTGGCAGCCAAGTTGCGTCACTTTTGCGCTCCCCTTGGGATGCCTTTCGCAGCTGCAGTGTGCCTGGAGCCCAGGGCTTCCTGGTTTTAAAAGTCCTAGGCCTAAGCCTAACAGTAACCCTAGGAAGGTAAATCAGCCGGGTATTAGGGTTCTTCCTAAGGGAAAAGCCGTGAAAGCAGCCATGTTGTGGCACTTCTGCACTCCCTTTGGGATGCCTTTGGCAGATGAAGTAAGCCTGGAACTCAGGGCTTCCTGGTTAAAGAAATCCAAGCCCTAGGCTGAACCCTAACCCTAACCCTAGGCAGATAAATCAGCCTAGGTATAGGGATGGTGCCAAGGAAAAAGCTGTGAAAGCTGCCATGTTGTTGCACTTTTGTACTCCCCTTGGGATGCCTTGAACAGCTGCAGTGTGCCTGGAGCTAAGGGCTTCCTAGTTTTAAAAATCCTAGCCCTAGGCCTAAGCCTAACAGTAACCCTGGGAAGGCAAATCAGCCTGGTGTTAGGCGTTTTGCCAAGGAAAAAGCCGTGAAAGCAGCCATGTTGTGGCACTTTTGCACTCCCTTTTGGATGCCTTTCACAGCTCCAGTGTGCCTGGAACTCAGGGCTTCCTGATTTTAAAAATCCTAGCCCTAGGCCGACCACCAACCCTAGGACAAGAAAGGCAAATCAGCCAGGAATTAGGCATGTCCCCAAGGAAAAAGCTGTGGAGGCAGGCATGTTGTGGTACTTTTGTGCTCTTCTTGGCTAGTCCTTCGCAGCTGCTGTGTTCTTGGAACTCAGGGCTTTCTGGTTAATAGACCCTTACCCTAGGCGTAACTCAAACCTTAACCCTAGGAAGGAAAATCAGCCTATGGTTCGGGATGGTCTCATGGAAATATCAGTGGTGGCAGCCAAGTTGCGTCACTTTTGCGCACTCCTTGGGATGCCTTTCGCAGCTGCAGTGTGCCTGGAGCCCAGGGCTTCCTGGTTTTAAAAGTCCTAGGCCTAAGCCTAACAGTAACCCTAGGAAGGTAAATCAGCCGGGTATTAGGGTTCTTCCTAAGGGAAAAGCCGTGAAAGCAGCCATGTTGTGGCACTTCTGCACTCCCTTTGGGATGCCTTTGGCAGATGAAGTAAGCCTGGAACTCAGGGCTTCCTGGTTAAAGAAATCCAAGCCCTAGGCTGAACCCTAACCCTAGGCAGATAAATCAGCCTAGGTATAGGAATGGTGCCAAGGAAAAAGCTGTGAAAGCTGCCATGTTGTTACACTTTTGTACTCCCCTTGGGATGCCTTGAACAGCTGCAGTGTGCCTGGAGCCCAGGGCTTCCTAGTTTTAAAAATCCTAGCCCTAGGCCTAAGCCTAACAGTAACCCTGGGAAGGTAAATCAGCCTGGTGTTAGGCTTCTTGCCAAGGAAAAAGCCGTGAAAGCAGCCATGTTGTGGCACTTTTGCACTCCCTTTTGGATGCCTTTCACAGCTCCAGTGTGCCTGGAACTCAGGGCTTCCTGATTTTAAAAATCCTAGCCCTAGGCCGAACCCCAACCCTAAGACGAGAAAGGCAAATCAGCCAGGAATTAGGCATGTCCCCAAGGAAAAAGCTGTGGAGGCAGGCATGTTGTGGTACTTTTGCGCTCTTCTTGGGTAGTCCTTCGCAGCTGCTGTGTTCTTGGAACTCAGGGCTTTCTGGTTAATAGACCCTTACCCTAGGCGTAACTCAAACCTTAACCCTAGGAAGGAAAATCAGCCTATGGTTCGGGATGGTCTCATGGAAATATCAGTGGTGGCAGCCAAGTTGCGTCACTTTTGCGCTCCCCTTGGGATGCCTTTCGCAGCTGCAGTGGTCCTGGAGCCCAGGGCTTCCTGGTTTTAAAAGTCCTAGGCCTAAGCCTAACAGTAACCCTAGGAAGGTAAATCAGCCGGGTATTAGGGTTCTTCCTAAGGGAAAAGCCGTGAAAGCAGCCATGTTGTGGCACTTCTGCACTCCCTTTGGGATGCCTTTGGCAGATGAAGTAAGCCTGGAACTCAGGGCTTCCTGGTTAAAGAAATCCAAGCCCTAGGCTGAACCCTAACCCTAACCCTAGGCAGATAAATCAGCCTAGGTATAGGGATGGTGCCAAGGAAAAAGCTGTGAAAGCTGCCATGTTGTTGCACTTTTGTACTCCCCTTGGGATGCCTTGAACAGCTGCAGTGTGCCTGGAGCCCAGGGCTTCCTAGATTCAAAAATTCTAGCGCTAGGCCTAAGCCTAACAGTAACCCTGGGAAGGCAAATCAGCCTGGTGTTAGGCGTCTTGCCAAGGAAAAAGCCGTGAAAGCAGCCATGTTGTGGCACTTTTGCACTCCCTTTTGGATGCCTTTCACAGCTCCAGTGTGCCTGGAACTCAGGGCTTCCTGATTTTAAAAATCCTAGCCCTAGGCCGAACCCCAACCCTAAGACGAGAAAGGCAAATCAGCCAGGAATTAGGCATGTCCCCAAGGAAAAAGCTGTGGAGGCAGGCATGTTGTGCTACTTTTGCGCTCTTCTTGGCTAGTCCTTCGCTGCTGCTGTGTTCTTGGAACTCAGGGCTTTCTGGTTAATAGACCCTTACCCTAGGCGTAACTCAAACCTTAACCCTAGGAAGGAAAATCAGCCTATGGTTCGGGATGGTCTCATGGAAATATCAGTGGTGGCAGCCAAGTTGCGTCACTTTTGCGCTCCCCTTGGGATGCCTTTCGCAGCTGCAGTGTGCCTGGAGCCCAGGGCTTCCTGGTTTTAAAAGTCCTAGGCCTAAGCCTAACAGTAACCCTAGGAAGGTAAATCAGCCGGGTATTAGGGTTCTTCCTAAGGGAAAAGCCGTGAAAGCAGCCATGTTGTGGCACTTCTGCACTCCCTTTGGGATGCCTTTGGCAGATGAAGTAAGCCTGGAACTCAGGGCTTCCTGGTTAAAGAAATCCTAGCCCTAGGCTGAACCCTAACCCTAACCCTAGGCAGATAAATCAGCCTAGGTATAGGGATGGTGCCAAGGAAAAAGCTGTGAAAGCTGCCATGTTGTTGCACTTTTGTACTCCCCTTGGGATGCCTTGAACAGCTGCAGTGTGCCTGGAGCTAAGGGCTTCCTAGTTTTAAAAATCCTAGCCCTAGGCCTAAGCCTAACAGTAACCCTGGGAAGGTAAATCAGCCTGGTGTTAGGCTTCTTGCCAAGGAAAAAGCCGTGAAAGCAGCCATGTTGTGGCACTTTTGCACTCCCTTTTGGATGCCTTTCACAGCTCCAGTGTGCCTGGAACTCAGGGCTTCCTGCTTTTAAAAATCCTAGCCCTAGGCCGAACCCCAACCCTAAGACGAGAAAGGCAAATCAGCCAGGAATTAGGCATGTCCCCAAGGAAAAAGCTGTGGAGGCAGGCATGTTGTGGTACTTTTGCGCTCTTCTTGGCTAGTCCTTCGCAGCTGCTGTGTTCTTGGAACTCAGGGCTTTCTGGTTAATAGACCCTTACCCTAGGCGTAACTCAAACCTTAACCCTAGGAAGGAAAATCAGCCTATGGTTCGGGATGGTCTCATGGAAATATCAGTGGTGGCAGCCAAGTTGCGTCACTTTTGCGCTCCCCTTGGGATGCCTTTCGCAGCTGCAGTGTGCCTGGAGCCCAGGGCTTCCTGGTTTTAAAAGTCCTAGGCCTAAGCCTAACAGTAACCCTAGGAAGGTAAATCAGCCGGGTATTAGGGTTCTTCCTAAGGGAAAAGCCGTGAAAGCAGCCATGTTGTGGCACTTCTGCACTCCCTTTGGGATGCCTTTGGCAGATGAAGTAAGCCTGGAACTCAGGGCTTCCTGGTTAAAGAAATCCAAGCCCTAGGCTGAACCCTAACCCTAACCCTAGGCAGATAAATCAGCCTAGGTATAGGGATGGTGCCAAGGAAAAAGCTGTGAAAGCTGCCATGTTGTTGCACTTTTGTACTCCCCTTGGGATGCCTTGAACAGCTGCAGTGTGCCTGGAGCTAAGGGCTTCCTAGTTTTAAAAATCCTAGCCCTAGGCCTAAGCCTAACAGTAACCCTGGGAAGGTAAATCAGCCTGGTGTTAGGCTTCTTGCCAAGGAAAAAGCCGTGAAAGCAGCCATGTTGTGGCACTTTTGCACTCCCTTTTGGATGCCTTTCACAGCTCCAGTGTGCCTGGAACTCAGGGCTTCCTGCTTTTAAAAATCCTAGCCCTAGGCCGAACCCCAACCCTAAGACGAGAAAGGCAAATCAGCCAGGAATTAGGCATGTCCCCAAGGAAAAAGCTGTGGAGGCAGGCATGTTGTGCTACTTTTGCGCTCTTCTTGGGTAGTCCTTCGCAGCTGCTGTGTTCTTGGAACTCAGGGCTTTCTGGTTAATAGGCCCTTACCCTAGGCGTAACTCAAACCTTAACCCTAGGAAGGAAAATCAGCCTATGGTTCGGGATGGTCTCATGGAAATATCAGTGGTGGCAGCCAAGTTGCGTCACTTTTGCGCTCCCCTTGGGATGCCTTTCGCAGCTGCAGTGTGCCTGGAGCCCAGGGCTTCCTGGTTTTAAAAGTCCTAGGCCTAAGCCTAACAGTAACCCTAGGAAGGTAAATCAGCCGGGTATTAGGGTTCTTCCTAAGGGAAAAGCCGTGAAAGCAGCCATGTTGTGGCACTTCTGCACTCCCTTTGGGATGCCTTTGGCAGATGAAGTAAGCCTGGAACTCAGGGCTTCCTGGTTAAAGAAATCCTAGCCCTAGGCTGAACCCTAACCCTAACCCTAGGCAGATAAATCAGCCTAGGTATAGGGATGGTGCCAAGGAAAAAGCTGTGAAAGCTGCCATGTTGTTGCACTTTTGTACTCCCCTTGGGATGCCTTGAACAGCTGCAGTGTGCCTGGAGCTAAGGGCTTCCTAGTTTTAAAAATCCTAGCCCTAGGCCTAAGCCTAACAGTAACCCTGGGAAGGTAAATCAGCCTGGTGTTAGGCTTCTTGCCAAGGAAAAAGCCGTGAAAGCAGCCATGTTGTGTCACATTTGCACTCCCTTTTGGATGCCTTTCACAGCTCCAGTGTGCCTGGAACTCAGGGCTTCCTGCTTTTAAAAATCCTAGCCCTAGGCCGAACCCCAACCCTAAGACGAGAAAGGCAAATCAGCCAGGAATTAGGCATGTCCCCAAGGAAAAAGCTGTGGAGGCAGGCATGTTGTGGTACTTTTGCGCTCTTCTTGGCTAGTCCTTCGCAGCTGCTGTGTTCTTGGAACTCAGGGCTTTCTGGTTAATAGACCCTTACCCTAGGCGTAACTCAAACCTTAACCCTAGGAAGGAAAATCAGCCTATGGTTCGGGATGGTCTCATGGAAATATCAGTGGTGGCAGCCAAGTTGCGTCACTTTTGCGCTCCCCTTGGGATGCCTTTCGCAGCTGCAGTGTGCCTGGAGCCCAGGGCTTCCTGGTTTTAAAAGTCCTAGGCCTAAGCCTAACAGTAACCCTAGGAAGGTAAATCAGCCGGGTATTAGGGTTCTTCCTAAGGGAAAAGCCGTGAAACAGCCATGTTGTGGCACTTCTGCACTCCCTTTGGGATGCCTTTGGCAGATGAAGTAAGCCTGGAACTCAGGGCTTCCTGGTTAAAGAAATCCAAGCCCTAGGCTGAACCCTAACCCTAGGCAGATAAATCAGCCTAGGTATAGGAATGGTGCCAAGGAAAAAGCTGTGAAAGCTGCCATGTTGTTACACTTTTGTACTCCCCTTGGGATGCCTTGAACAGCTGCAGTGTGCCTGGAGCCCAGGGCTTCCTAGTTTTAAAAATCCTAGCCCTAGGCCTAAGCCTAACAGTAACCCTGGGAAGGTAAATCAGCCTGGTGTTAGGCTTCTTGCCAAGGAAAAAGCCGTGAAAGCAGCCATGTTGTGGCACTTTTGCACTCCCTTTTGGATGCCTTTCACAGCTCCAGTGTGCCTGGAACTCAGGGCTTCCTGATTTTAAAAATCCTAGCCCTAGGCCGAACCCCAACCCTAAGACGAGAAAGGCAAATCAGCCAGGAATTAGGCATGTCCCCAAGGAAAAAGCTGTGGAGGCAGGCATGTTGTGGTACTTTTGCGCTCTTCTTGGGTAGTCCTTCGCAGCTGCTGTGTTCTTGGAACTCAGGGCTTTCTGGTTAATAGACCCTTACCCTAGGCGTAACTCAAACCTTAAACCTAGGAAGGAAAATCAGCCTATGGTTCGGGATGGTCTCATGGAAATATCAGTGGTGGCAGCCAAGTTGCGTCACTTTTGCGCTCCCCTTGGGATGCCTTTTGCAGCTGCAGTGTGCCTGGAGCCCAGGGCTTCCTGGTTTTAAAAGTCCTAGGCCTAAGCCTAACAGTAACCCTAGGAAGGTAAATCAGCCGGGTATTAGGGTTCTTCCTAAGGGAAAAGCCGTGAAACAGCCATGTTGTGGCACTTCTGCACTCCCTTTGGGATGCCTTTGGCAGATGAAGTAAGCCTGGAACTCAGGGCTTCCTGGTTAAAGAAATCACAGCCCTAGGCTGAACCCTAACCCTAACCCTAGGCAGATAAATCAGCCTAGGTATAGGGATGGTGCCAAGGAAAAAGCTGTGAAAGCTGCCATGTTGTTGCACTTTTGTACTCCCCTTGGGATGCCTTGAACAGCTGCAGTGTGCCTGGAGCCCAGGGCTTCCTAGTTTTAAAAATCCTAGCGCTAGCCTAAGCCTAACAGTAACCCTGGGAAGGCAAATCAGCCTGGTGTTAGGCGTCTTGCCAAGGAAAAAGCCGTGAAAGCAGCCATGTTGTGTCACTTTTGCACTCCCTTTTGGATGCCTTTCACAGCTCCAGTGTGCCTGGAACTCAGGGCTTCCTGCTTTTAAAAATCCTAGCCCTAGGCCGAACCCCAACCCTAAGACGAGAAAGGCAAATCAGCCAGGAATTAGGCATGTCCCCAAGGAAAAAGCTGTGGAGGCAGGCATGTTGTGCTACTTTTGCGCTCTTCTTGGCTAGTCCTTCGCAGCTGCTGTGTTCTTGGAACTCAGGGCTTTCTGGTTAATAGAGCCCTTACCCTAGGCGTAACTCAAACCTTAACCCTAGGAAGGAAAATCAGCCTATGGTTCGGGATGGTCTCATGGAAATATCAGTGGTGGCAGCCAAGTTGCGTCACTTTTGCGCTCCCCTTGGGATGCCTTTCGCAGCTGCAGTGGTCCTGGAGCCCAGGGCTTCCTGGTTTTAAAAGTCCTAGGCCTAAGCCTAACAGTAACCCTAGGAAGGTAAATCAGCCGGGTATTAGGGTTCTTCCTAAGGGAAAAGCCGTGAAAGCAGCCATGTTGTGGCACTTCTGCACTCCCTTTGGGATGCCTTTGGCAGATGAAGTAAGCCTGGAACTCAGGGCTTCCTGGTTAAAGAAATCCAAGCCCTAGGCTGAACCCTAACCCTAACCCTAGGCAGATAAATCAGCCTAGGTATAGGGATGGTGCCAAGGAAAAAGCTGTGAAAGCTGCCATGTTGTTGCACTTTTGTACTCCCCTTGGGATGCCTTGAACAGCTGCAGTGTGCCTGGAGCCCAGGGCTTCCTAGATTCAAAAATTCTAGCGCTAGGCCTAAGCCTAACAGTAACCCTGGGAAGGCAAATCAGCCTGGTGTTAGGCGTCTTGCCAAGGAAAAAGCCGTGAAAGCAGCCATGTTGTGGCACTTTTGCACTCCCTTTTGGATGCCTTTCACAGCTCCAGTGTGCCTGGAACTCAGGGCTTCCTGATTTTAAAAATCCTAGCCCTAGGCCGAACCCCAACCCTAAGACGAGAAAGGCAAATCAGCCAGGAATTAGGCATGTCCCCAAGGAAAAAGCTGTGGAGGCAGGCATGTTGTGGTACTTTTGCGCTCTTCTTGGCTAGTCCTTCGCTGCTGCTGTGTTCTTGGAACTCAGGGCTTTCTGGTTAATAGACCCTTACCCTAGGCGTAACTCAAACCTTAACCCTAGGAAGGAAAATCAGCCTATGGTTCGGGATGGTCTCATGGAAATATCAGTGGTGGCAGCCAAGTTGCGTCACTTTTGCGCTCCCCTTGGGATGCCTTTCGCAGCTGCAGTGTGCCTGGAGCCCAGGGCTTCCTGGTTTTAAAAGTCCTAGGCCTAAGCCTAACAGTAACCCTAGGAAGGTAAATCAGCCGGGTATTAGGGTTCTTCCTAAGGGAAAAGCCGTGAAAGCAGCCATGTTGTGGCACTTCTGCACTCCCTTTGGGATGCCTTTGGCAGATGAAGTAAGCCTGGAACTCAGGGCTTCCTGGTTAAAGAAATCCTAGCCCTAGGCTGAACCCTAACCCTAACCCTAGGCAGATAAATCAGCCTAGGTATAGGGATGGTGCCAAGGAAAAAGCTGTGAAAGCTGCCATGTTGTTGCACTTTTGTACTCCCCTTGGGATGCCTTGAACAGCTGCAGTGTGCCTGGAGCTAAGGGCTTCCTAGTTTTAAAAATCCTAGCCCTAGGCCTAAGCCTAACAGTAACCCTGGGAAGGTAAATCAGCCTGGTGTTAGGCTTCTTGCCAAGGAAAAAGCCGTGAAAGCAGCCATGTTGTGTCACTTTTGCACTCCCTTTTGGATGCCTTCACAGCTCCAGTGTGCCTGGAACTCAGGGCTTCCTGCTTTTAAAAATCCTAGCCCTAGGCCGAACCCCAACCCTAAGACGAGAAAGGCAAATCAGCCAGGAATTAGGCATGTCCCCAAGGAAAAAGCTGTGGAGGCAGGCATGTTGTGGTACTTTTGCGCTCTTCTTGGCTAGTCCTTCGCAGCTGCTGTGTTCTTGGAACTCAGGGCTTTCTGGTTAATAGACCCTTACCCTAGGCGTAACTCAAACCTTAACCCTAGGAAGGAAAATCAGCCTATGGTTCGGGATGGTCTCATGGAAATATCAGTGGTGGCAGCCAAGTTGCGTCACTTTTGCGCTCCCCTTGGGATGCCTTTCGCAGCTGCAGTGTGCCTGGAGCCCAGGGCTTCCTGGTTTTAAAAGTCCTAGGCCTAAGCCTAACAGTAACCCTAGGAAGGTAAATCAGCCGGGTATTAGGGTTCTTCCTAAGGGAAAAGCCGTGAAACAGCCATGTTGTGGCACTTCTGCACTCCCTTTGGGATGCCTTTGGCAGATGAAGTAAGCCTGGAACTCAGGGCTTCCTGGTTAAAGAAATCACAGCCCTAGGCTGAACCCTAACCCTAACCCTAGGCAGATAAATCAGCCTAGGTATAGGGATGGTGCCAAGGAAAAAGCTGTGAAAGCTGCCATGTTGTTGCACTTTTGTACTCCCCTTGGGATGCCTTGAACAGCTGCAGTGTGCCTGGAGCCCAGGGCTTCCTAGTTTTAAAAATCCTAGCGCTAGCCTAAGCCTAACAGTAACCCTGGGAAGGCAAATCAGCCTGGTGTTAGGCGTCTTGCCAAGGAAAAAGCCGTGAAAGCAGCCATGTTGTGTCACTTTTGCACTCCCTTTTGGATGCCTTTCACAGCTCCAGTGTGCCTGGAACTCAGGGCTTCCTGCTTTTAAAAATCCTAGCCCTAGGCCGAACCCCAACCCTAAGACGAGAAAGGCAAATCAGCCAGGAATTAGGCATGTCCCCAAGGAAAAAGCTGTGGAGGCAGGCATGTTGTGGTACTTTTGCGCTCTTCTTGGCTAGTCCTTCGCAGCTGCTGTGTTCTTGGAACTCAGGGCTTTCTGGTTAATAGAGCCCTTACCCTAGGCGTAACTCAAACCTTAACCCTAGGAAGGAAAATCAGCCTATGGTTCGGGATGGTCTCATGGAAATATCAGTGGTGGCAGCCAAGTTGCGTCACTTTTGCGCTCCCCTTGGGATGCCTTTCGCAGCTGCAGTGGTCCTGGAGCCCAGGGCTTCCTGGTTTTAAAAGTCCTAGGCCTAAGCCTAACAGTAACCCTAGGAAGGTAAATCAGCCGGGTATTAGGGTTCTTCCTAAGGGAAAAGCCGTGAAAGCAGCCATGTTGTGGCACTTCTGCACTCCCTTTGGGATGCCTTTGGCAGATGAAGTAAGCCTGGAACTCAGGGCTTCCTGGTTAAAGAAATCCAAGCCCTAGGCTGAACCCTAACCCTAACCCTAGGCAGATAAATCAGCCTAGGTATAGGGATGGTGCCAAGGAAAAAGCTGTGAAAGCTGCCATGTTGTTGCACTTTTGTACTCCCCTTGGGATGCCTTGAACAGCTGCAGTGTGCCTGGAGCCCAGGGCTTCCTAGATTCAAAAATTCTAGCGCTAGGCCTAAGCCTAACAGTAACCCTGGGAAGGCAAATCAGCCTGGTGTTAGGCGTCTTGCCAAGGAAAAAGCCGTGAAAGCAGCCATGTTGTGGCACTTTTGCACTCCCTTTTGGATGCCTTTCACAGCTCCAGTGTGCCTGGAACTCAGGGCTTCCTGATTTTAAAAATCCTAGCCCTAGGCCGAACCCCAACCCTAAGACGAGAAAGGCAAATCAGCCAGGAATTAGGCATGTCCCCAAGGAAAAAGCTGTGGAGGCAGGCATGTTGTGGTACTTTTGCGCTCTTCTTGGCTAGTCCTTCGCTGCTGCTGTGTTCTTGGAACTCAGGGCTTTCTGGTTAATAGACCCTTACCCTAGGCGTAACTCAAACCTTAACCCTAGGAAGGAAAATCAGCCTATGGTTCGGGATGGTCTCATGGAAATATCAGTGGTGGCAGCCAAGTTGCGTCACTTTTGCGCTCCCCTTGGGATGCCTTTCGCAGCTGCAGTGTGCCTGGAGCCCAGGGCTTCCTGGTTTTAAAAGTCCTAGGCCTAAGCCTAACAGTAACCCTAGGAAGGTAAATCAGCCGGGTATTAGGGTTCTTCCTAAGGGAAAAGCCGTGAAAGCAGCCATGTTGTGGCACTTCTGCACTCCCTTTGGGATGCCTTTGGCAGATGAAGTAAGCCTGGAACTCAGGGCTTCCTGGTTAAAGAAATCCTAGCCCTAGGCTGAACCCTAACCCTAACCCTAGGCAGATAAATCAGCCTAGGTATAGGGATGGTGCCAAGGAAAAAGCTGTGAAAGCTGCCATGTTGTTGCACTTTTGTACTCCCCTTGGGATGCCTTGAACAGCTGCAGTGTGCCTGGAGCTAAGGGCTTCCTAGTTTTAAAAATCCTAGCCCTAGGCCTAAGCCTAACAGTAACCCTGGGAAGGTAAATCAGCCTGGTGTTAGGCTTCTTGCCAAGGAAAAAGCCGTGAAAGCAGCCATGTTGTGTCACTTTTGCACTCCCTTTTGGATGCCTTCACAGCTCCAGTGTGCCTGGAACTCAGGGCTTCCTGCTTTTAAAAATCCTAGCCCTAGGCCGAACCCCAACCCTAAGACGAGAAAGGCAAATCAGCCAGGAATTAGGCATGTCCCCAAGGAAAAAGCTGTGGAGGCAGGCATGTTGTGGTACTTTTGCGCTCTTCTTGGCTAGTCCTTCGCAGCTGCTGTGTTCTTGGAACTCAGGGCTTTCTGGTTAATAGACCCTTACCCTAGGCGTAACTCAAACCTTAACCCTAGGAAGGAAAATCAGCCTATGGTTCGGGATGGTCTCATGGAAATATCAGTGGTGGCAGCCAAGTTGCGTCACTTTTGCGCTCCCCTTGGGATGCCTTTCGCAGCTGCAGTGTGCCTGGAGCCCAGGGCTTCCTGGTTTTAAAAGTCCTAGGCCTAAGCCTAACAGTAACCCTAGGAAGGTAAATCAGCCGGGTATTAGGGTTCTTCCTAAGGGAAAAGCCGTGAAACAGCCATGTTGTGGCACTTCTGCACTCCCTTTGGGATGCCTTTGGCAGATGAAGTAAGCCTGGAACTCAGGGCTTCCTGGTTAAAGAAATCCAAGCCCTAGGCTGAACCCTAACCCTAGGCAGATAAATCAGCCTAGGTATAGGAATGGTGCCAAGGAAAAAGCTGTGAAAGCTGCCATGTTGTTACACTTTTGTACTCCCCTTGGGATGCCTTGAACAGCTGCAGTGTGCCTGGAGCCCAGGGCTTCCTAGTTTTAAAAATCCTAGCCCTAGGCCTAAGCCTAACAGTAACCCTGGGAAGGTAAATCAGCCTGGTGTTAGGCTTCTTGCCAAGGAAAAAGCCGTGAAAGCAGCCATGTTGTGGCACTTTTGCACTCCCTTTTGGATGCCTTTCACAGCTCCAGTGTGCCTGGAACTCAGGGCTTCCTGATTTTAAAAATCCTAGCCCTAGGCCGAACCCCAACCCTAAGACGAGAAAGGCAAATCAGCCAGGAATTAGGCATGTCCCCAAGGAAAAAGCTGTGGAGGCAGGCATGTTGTGGTACTTTTGCGCTCTTCTTGGGTAGTCCTTCGCAGCTGCTGTGTTCTTGGAACTCAGGGCTTTCTGGTTAATAGACCCTTACCCTAGGCGTAACTCAAACCTTAAGCCTAGGAAGGAAAATCAGCCTATGGTTCGGGATGGTCTCATGGAAATATCAGTGGTGGCAGCCAAGTTGCGTCACTTTTGCGCTCCCCTTGGGATGCCTTTTGCAGCTGCAGTGTGCCTGGAGCCCAGGGCTTCCTGGTTTTAAAAGTCCTAGGCCTAAGCCTAACAGTAACCCTAGGAAGGTAAATCAGCCGGGTATTAGGGTTCTTCCTAAGGGAAAAGCCGTGAAACAGCCATGTTGTGGCACTTCTGCACTCCCTTTGGGATGCCTTTGGCAGATGAAGTAAGCCTGGAACTCAGGGCTTCCTGGTTAAAGAAATCCAAGCCCTAGGCTGAACCCTAACCCTAACCCTAGGCAGATAAATCAGCCTAGGTATAGGGATGGTGCCAAGGAAAAAGCTGTGAAAGCTGCCATGTTGTTGCACTTTTGTACTCCCCTTGGGATGCCTTGAACAGCTGCAGTGTGCCTGGAGCCCAGGGCTTCCTACTTTTAAAAATCCTAGCGCTAGGCCTAAGCCTAACAGTAACCCTGGGAAGGCAAATCAGCCTGGTGTTAGGCGTCTTGCCAAGGAAAAAGCCGTGAAAGCAGCCATGTTGTGGCACTTTTGCACTCCCTTTTGGATGCCTTTCACAGCTCCAGTGTGCCTGGAACTCAGGGCTTCCTGCTTTTAAAAATCCTAGCCCTAGGCCGAACCCCAACCCTAAGACGAGAAAGGCAAATCAGCCAGGAATTAGGCATGTCCCCAAGGAAAAAGCTGTGGAGGCAGGCATGTTGTGGTACTTTTGCGCTCTTCTTGGGTAGTCCTTCGCAGCTGCTGTGTTCTTGGAACTCAGGGCTTTCTGGTTAATAGAGCCTTACCCTAGGCGTAACTCAAACCTTAACCCTAGGAAGGAAAATCAGCCTATGGTTCGGGATGGTCTCATGGAAATATCAGTGGTGGCAGCCAAGTTGCGTCACTTTTGCGCTCCCCTTGGGATGCCTTTCGCAGCTGCAGTGTGCCTGGAGCCCAGGGCTTCCTGGTTTTAAAAGTCCTAGGCCTAAGCCTAACAGTAACCCTAGGAAGGTAAATCAGCCGGGTATTAGGGTTCTTCCTAAGGGAAAAGCCGTGAAAGCAGCCATGTTGTGGCACTTCTGCACTCCCTTTGGGATGCCTTTGGCAGATGAAGTAAGCCTGGAACTCAGGGCTTCCTGGTTAAAGAAATCCAAGCCCTAGGCTGAACCCTAACCCTAACCCTAGGCAGATAAATCAGCCTAGGTATAGGGATGGTGCCAAGGAAAAAGCTGTGAAAGCTGCCATGTTGTTGCACTTTTGTAATCCCCTTGGGATGCCTTGAACAGCTGCAGTGTGCCTGGAGCCCAGGGCTTCCTAGATTCAAAAATTCTAGCGCTAGGCCTAAGCCTAACAGTAACCCTGGGAAGGCAAATCAGCCTGGTGTTAGGCTTCTTGCCAAGGAAAAAGCCGTGAAAGCAGCCATGTTGTGGCACTTTTGCACTCCCTTTTGGATGCCTTTCACAGCTCCAGTGTGCCTGGAACTCAGGGCTTCCTGATTTTAAAAATCCTAGCCCTAGGCCGAACCCCAACCCTAAGACGAGAAAGGCAAATCAGCCAGGAATTAGGCATGTCCCCAAGGAAAAAGCTGTGGAGGCAGGCATGTTGTGGTACTTTTGCGCTCTTCTTGGATAGTCCTTCGCAGCTGCTGTGTTCTTGGAACTCAGGGCTTTCTGGTTAATAGACCCTTACCCTAGGCGTAACTCAAACCTTAAGCCTAGGAAGGAAAATCAGCCTATGGTTCGGGATGGTCTCATGGAAATATCAGTGGTGGCAGCCAAGTTGCGTCACTTTTGCGCTCCCCTTGGGATGCCTTTTGCAGCTGCAGTGTGCCTGGAGCCCAGGGCTTCCTGGTTTTAAAAGTCCTAGGCCTAAGCCTAACAGTAACCCTGGGAAGGTAAATCAGCCGGGTATTAGGGTTCTTCCTAAGGGAAAAGCCGTGAAAGCAGCCATGTTGTGGCACTTCTGCACTCCCTTTGGGATGCCTTTGGCAGATGAAGTAAGCCTGGAACTCAGGGCTTCCTGGTTAAAGAAATCCAAGCCCTAGGCTGAACCCTAACCCTAACCCTAGGCAGATAAATCAGCCTAGGTATAGGGATGGTGCCAAGGAAAAAGCTGTTAAAGCTGCCATGTTGTTGCACTTTTGTACTCCCATTGGGATGCCTTGAACAGCTGCAGTGTGCCTGGAGCTAAGGGCTTCCTAGTTTTAAAAATCCTAGCCCTAGGCCTAAGCCTAACAGTAACCCTGGGAAGGTAAATCAGCCTGGTGTTAGGCGTCTTGCCAAGGAAAAAGCCGTGAAAGCAGCCATGTTGTGTCACTTTTGCACTCCCTTTTGGATGCCTTTCACAGCTCCAGTGTGCCTGGAACTCAGGGCTTCCTGATATTAAAAATCCTAGCCCTAGGCCGAACCCCAACCCTAAGACGAGAAAGGCAAATCAGCCAGGAATTAGGCATGTCCCCAAGGAAAAAGCTGTGGAGGCAGGCATGTTGTGGTACTTTTGCGCTCTTCTTGGGTAGTCCTTCGCAGCTGCTGTGTTCTTGGAACTCAGGGCTTTCTGGTTAATAGACCCTTACCATAGGCGTAACTCAAACCTTAAGCCTAGGAAGGAAAATCAGCCTATGGTTCGGGATGGTCTCATGGAAATATCAGTGGTGGCAGCCAAGTTGCGTCACTTTTGCGCTCCCCTTGGGATGCCTTTTGCAGCTGCAGTGTGCCTGGAGCCCAGGGCTTCCTGGTTTTAAAAGTCCTAGGCCTAAGCCTAACAGTAACCCTAGGAAGGTAAATCAGCCGGGTATTAGGGTTCTTCCTAAGGGAAAAGCCGTGAAACAGCCATGTTGTGGCACTTCTGCACTCCCTTTGGGATGCCTTTGGCAGATGAAGTAAGCCTGGAACTCAGGGCTTCCTGGTTAAAGAAATCCAAGCCCTAGGCTGAACCCTAACCCTAACCCTAGGCAGATAAATCAGCCTAGGTATAGGGATGGTGCCAAGGAAAAAGCTGTGAAAGCTGCCATGTTGTTGCACTTTTGTACTCCCCTTGGGATGCCTTGAACAGCTGCAGTGTGCCTGGAGCCCAGGGCTTCCTAGTTTTAAAAATCCTAGCGCTAGCCTAAGCCTAACAGTAACCCTGGGAAGGCAAATCAGCCTGGTGTTAGGCGTCTTGCCAAGGAAAAAGCCGTGAAAGCAGCCATGTTGTGGCACTTTTGCACTCCCTTTTGGATGCCTTTCACAGCTCCAGTGTGCCTGGAACTCAGGGCTTCCTGATTTTAAAAATCCTAGCCCTAGGCCGAACCCCAACCCTAAGACGAGAAAGGCAAATCAGCCAGGAATTAGGCATGTCCCCAAGGAAAAAGCTGTGGAGGCAGGCATGTTGTGCTACTTTTGCGCTCTTCTTGGGTAGTCCTTCGCAGCTGCTGTGTTCTTGGAACTCAGGGCTTTCTGGTTAATAGACCCTTACCCTAGGCGTAACTCAAACCTTAACCCTAGGAAGGAAAATCAGCCTATGGTTCGGGATGGTCTCATGGAAATATCAGTGGTGGCAGCCAAGTTGCGTCACTTTTGCGCTCCCCTTGGGATGCCTTTTGCAGCTGCAGTGTGCCTGGAGCCCAGGGCTTCCTGGTTTTAAAAGTCCTAGGCCTAAGCCTAACAGTAACCCTAGGAAGGTAAATCAGCCGGGTATTAGGGTTCTTCCTAAGGGAAAAGCCGTGAAAGCAGCCATGTTGTGGCACTTCTGCACTCCCTTTGGGATGCCTTTGGCAGATGAAGTAAGCCTGGAACTCAGGGCTTCCTGGTTAAAGAAATCCAAGCCCTAGGCTGAACCCTAACCCTAGGCAGATAAATCAGCCTAGGTATAGGGATGGTGCCAAGGAAAAAGCTGTGAAAGCTGCCATGTTGTTACACTTTTGTACTCCCCTTGGGATGCCTTGAACAGCTGCAGTGTGCCTGGAGCCCAGGGCTTCCTAGTTTTAAAAATCCTAGCCCTAGGCCTAAGCCTAACAGTAACCCTGGGAAGGTAAATCAGCCTGGTGTTAGGCTTCTTGCCAAGGAAAAAGCCGTGAAAGCAGCCATGTTGTGGCACTTTTGCACTCCCTTTTGGATGCCTTTCACAGCTCCAGTGTGCCTGGAACTCAGGGCTTCCTGATTTTAAAAATCCTAGCCCTAGGCCGAACCCCAGCCCTAAGACGAGAAAGGCAAATCAGCCAGGAATTAGGCATGTCCCCAAGGAAAAAGCTGTGGAGGCAGGCATGTTGTGGTACTTTTGCGCTCTTCTTGGCTAGTCCTTCGCAGCTGCTGTGTTCTTGGAACTCAGGGCTTTCTGGTTAATAGACCCTTACCCTAGGCGTAACTCAAACCTTAACCCTAGGAAGGAAAATCAGCCTATGGTTCGGGATGGTCTCATGGAAATATCAGTGGTGGCAGCCAAGTTGCGTCACTTTTGCGCTCCCCTAGGGATGCCTTTCGCAGCTGCAGTGTGCCTGGAGCCCAGGGCTTCCTGGTTTTAAAAGTCCTAGGCCTAAGCCTAACAGTAACCCTAGGAAGGTAAATCAGCCGGGTATTAGGCTTCTTCCTAAGGGAAAAGCCGTGAAAGCAGCCATGTTGTGGCACTTCTGCACTCCCTTTGGGATGCCTTTGGCAGATGAAGTAAGCCTGGAACTCAGGGCTTCCTGGTTAAAGAAATCCAAGCCCTAGGCTGAAGCCTAACCCTAGGCAGATAAATCAGCCTAGGTATAGGGATGGTGCCAAGGAAAAAGCTGTGAAAGCTGCCATGTTGTTGCACTTTTGTACTCCCCTTGGGATGCCTTGAACAGCTGCAGTGTGCCTGGAGCTAAGGGCTTCCTAGTTTTAAAAATCCTAGCCCTAGGCCTAAGCCTAACAGTTACCCTGGGAAGGTAAATCAGCCTGGTGTTAGGCGTCTTGCCAAGGAAAAAGCCGTGAAAGCAGCCATGTTGTGTCACTTTTGCACTCCCTTTTGGATGCCTTTCACAGCTCCAGTGTGCCTGGAACTCAGGGCTTCCTGCTTTTAAAAATCCTAGCCCTAGGCCGAACCCCAACCCTAAGACGAGAAAGGCAAATCAGCCAGTAATTAGGCATGTCCCCAAGGAAAAAGCTGTGGAGGCAGGCATGTTGTGGTACTTTTGCGCTCTTCTTGGCTAGTCCTTCGCAGCTGCTGTGTTCTTGGAACTCAAGGCTTTCTGGTTAATAGAACCCTTACCCTAGGCGTAACTCAAACCTTAACCCTAGGAAGGAAAATCAGCCTATGGTTCGGGATGCTCTCATGGAAATATCAGTGGTGGCAGCCAAGTTGCGTCACTTTTGCGCTCCCCTTGGGATGCCTTTCGCAGCTGCAGTGTGCCTGGAGCCCAGGGCTTCCTGGTTTTAAAAGTCCTAGGCCTAAGCCTAACAGTAACCCTAGGAAGGTAAATCAGCCGGGTATTAGGGTTCTTCCTAAGGGAAAAGCCGTGAAAGCAGCCATGTTGTGGCACTTCTGCACTCCCTTTGGGATGCCTTTGGCAGATGAAGTAAGCCTGGAACTCAGGGCTTCCTGGTTAAAGAAATCACAGCCCTAGGCTGAACCCTAACCCTCGGCAGATAAATCAGCCTAGGTATAGGGATGGTGCCAAGGAAAAAGCTGTGAAAGCTGCCATGTTGTTACACTTTTGTACTCCCCTTGGGATGCCTTGAACAGCTGCAGTGTGCCTGGAGCCCAGGGCTTCCTAGTTTCAAAAATCCTAGCCCTAGGCCTAAGCCTAACAGTAACCCTGGGAAGGTAAATCAGCCTGGTGTTAGGCGTCTTGCCAAGGAAAAAGCCGTGAAAGCAGCCATTGTTGTGTCACTTTTGCACTCCCTTTTGGATGCCTTTCACAGCTCCAGTGTGCCTGGAACTCAGGGCTTCCTGCTTTTAAAAATCCTAGCCCTAGGCCGAACCCCAACCCTAAGACGAGAAAGGCAAATCAGCCAGGAATTAGGCATGTCCCCAAGGAAAAAGCTGTGGAGGCAGGCATGTTGTGCTACTTTTGCGCTCTTCTTGGCTAGTCCTTCGCAGCTGCTGTGTTCTTGGAACTCAGGGCTTTCTGGTTAATAGAGCCCTTACCCTAGGCGTAACTCAAACCTTAACCCTAGGAAGGAAAATCAGCCTATGGTTCGGGATGGTCTCATGGAAATATCAGTGGTGGCAGCCAAGTTGCGTCACTTTTGCGCTCCCCTTGGGATGCCTTTCGCAGCTGCAGTGGTCCTGGAGCCCAGGGCTTCCTGGTTTTAAAAGTCCTAGGCCTAAGCCTAACAGTAACCCTAGGAAGGTAAATCAGCCGGGTATTAGGGTTCTTCCTAAGGGAAAAGCCGTGAAAGCAGCCATGTTGTGGCACTTCTGCACTCCCTTTGGGATGCCTTTGGCAGATGAAGTAAGCCTGGAACTCAGGGCTTCCTGGTTAAAGAAATCCAAGCCCTAGGCTGAACCCTAACCCTAACCCTAGGCAGATAAATCAGCCTAGGTATAGGGATGGTGCCAAGGAAAAAGCTGTGAAAGCTGCCATGTTGTTGCACTTTTGTACTCCCCTTGGGATGCCTTGAACAGCTGCAGTGTGCCTGGAGCCCAGGGCTTCCTAGATTCAAAAATTCTAGCGCTAGGCCTAAGCCTAACAGTAACCCTGGGAAGGCAAATCAGCCTGGTGTTAGGCGTCTTGCCAAGGAAAAAGCCGTGAAAGCAGCCATGTTGTGGCACTTTTGCACTCCCTTTTGGATGCCTTTCACAGCTCCAGTGTGCCTGGAACTCAGGGCTTCCTGATTTTAAAAATCCTAGCCCTAGGCCGAACCCCAACCCTAAGACGAGAAAGGCAAATCAGCCAGGAATTAGGCATGTCCCCAAGGAAAAAGCTGTGGAGGCAGGCATGTTGTGCTACTTTTGCGCTCTTCTTGGCTAGTCCTTCGCTGCTGCTGTGTTCTTGGAACTCAGGGCTTTCTGGTTAATAGACCCTTACCCTAGGCGTAACTCAAACCTTAACCCTAGGAAGGAAAATCAGCCTATGGTTCGGGATGGTCTCATGGAAATATCAGTGGTGGCAGCCAAGTTGCGTCACTTTTGCGCTCCCCTTGGGATGCCTTTCGCAGCTGCAGTGTGCCTGGAGCCCAGGGCTTCCTGGTTTTAAAAGTCCTAGGCCTAAGCCTAACAGTAACCCTAGGAAGGTAAATCAGCCGGGTATTAGGGTTCTTCCTAAGGGAAAAGCCGTGAAAGCAGCCATGTTGTGGCACTTCTGCACTCCCTTTGGGATGCCTTTGGCAGATGAAGTAAGCCTGGAACTCAGGGCTTCCTGGTTAAAGAAATCCTAGCCCTAGGCTGAACCCTAACCCTAACCCTAGGCAGATAAATCAGCCTAGGTATAGGGATGGTGCCAAGGAAAAAGCTGTGAAAGCTGCCATGTTGTTGCACTTTTGTACTCCCCTTGGGATGCCTTGAACAGCTGCAGTGTGCCTGGAGCTAAGGGCTTCCTAGTTTTAAAAATCCTAGCCCTAGGCCTAAGCCTAACAGTAACCCTGGGAAGGTAAATCAGCCTGGTGTTAGGCTTCTTGCCAAGGAAAAAGCCGTGAAAGCAGCCATGTTGTGTCACTTTTGCACTCCCTTTTGGATGCCTTCACAGCTCCAGTGTGCCTGGAACTCAGGGCTTCCTGCTTTTAAAAATCCTAGCCCTAGGCCGAACCCCAACCCTAAGACGAGAAAGGCAAATCAGCCAGGAATTAGGCATGTCCCCAAGGAAAAAGCTGTGGAGGCAGGCATGTTGTGGTACTTTTGCGCTCTTCTTGGCTAGTCCTTCGCAGCTGCTGTGTTCTTGGAACTCAGGGCTTTCTGGTTAATAGACCCTTACCCTAGGCGTAACTCAAACCTTAACCCTAGGAAGGAAAATCAGCCTATGGTTCGGGATGGTCTCATGGAAATATCAGTGGTGGCAGCCAAGTTGCGTCACTTTTGCGCTCACCTTGGGATGCCTTTCGCAGCTGCAGTGTGCCTGGAGCCCAGGGCTTCCTGGTTTTAAAAGTCCTAGGCCTAAGCCTAACAGTAACCCTAGGAAGGTAAATCAGCCGGGTATTAGGGTTCTTCCTAAGGGAAAAGCCGTGAAACAGCCATGTTGTGGCACTTCTGCACTCCCTTTGGGATGCCTTTGGCAGATGAAGTAAGCCTGGAACTCAGGGCTTCCTGGTTAAAGAAATCCAAGCCCTAGGCTGAACCCTAACCCTAGGCAGATAAATCAGCCTAGGTATAGGAATGGTGCCAAGGAAAAAGCTGTGAAAGCTGCCATGTTGTTACACTTTTGTACTCCCCTTGGGATGCCTTGAACAGCTGCAGTGTGCCTGGAGCCCAGGGCTTCCTAGTTTTAAAAATCCTAGCCCTAGGCCTAAGCCTAACAGTAACCCTGGGAAGGTAAATCAGCCTGGTGTTAGGCGTCTTGCCAAGGAAAAAGCCGTGAAAGCAGCCATGTTGTGGCACTTTTGCACTCCCTTTTGGATGCCTTTCACAGCTCCAGTGTGCCTGGAACTCAGGGCTTCCTGATTTTAAAAATCCTAGCCCTAGGCCGAACCCCAACCCTAAGACGAGAAAGGCAAATCAGCCAGGAATTAGGCATGTCCCCAAGGAAAAAGCTGTGGAGGCAGGCATGTTGTGGTACTTTTGCGCTCTTCTTGGGTAGTCCTTCGCAGCTGCTGTGTTCTTGGAACTCAGGGCTTTCTGGTTAATAGACCCTTACCCTAGGCGTAACTCAAACCTTAAGCCTAGGAAGGAAAATCAGCCTATGGTTCGGGATGGTCTCATGGAAATATCAGTGGTGGCAGCCAAGTTGCGTCACTTTTGCGCTCCCCTTGGGATGCCTTTTGCAGCTGCAGTGTGCCTGGAGCCCAGGGCTTCCTGGTTTTAAAAGTCCTAGGCCTAAGCCTAACAGTAACCCTAGGAAGGTAAATCAGCCGGGTATTAGGGTTCTTCCTAAGGGAAAAGCCGTGAAACAGCCATGTTGTGGCACTTCTGCACTCCCTTTGGGATGCCTTTGGCAGATGAAGTAAGCCTGGAACTCAGGGCTTCCTGGTTAAAGAAATCCAAGCCCTAGGCTGAACCCTAACCCTAACCCTAGGCAGATAAATCAGCCTAGGTATAGGGATGGTGCCAAGGAAAAAGCTGTGAAAGCTGCCATGTTGTTGCACTTTTGTACTCCCCTTGGGATGCCTTGAACAGCTGCAGTGTGCCTGGAGCCCAGGGCTTCCTACTTTTAAAAATCCTAGCGCTAGGCCTAAGCCTAACAGTAACCCTGGGAAGGCAAATCAGCCTGGTGTTAGGCGTCTTGCCAAGGAAAAAGCCGTGAAAGCAGCCATGTTGTGGCACTTTTGCACTCCCTTTTGGATGCCTTTCACAGCTCCAGTGTGCCTGGAACTCAGGGCTTCCTGCTTTTAAAAATCCTAGCCCTAGGCCGAACCCCAACCCTAAGACGAGAAAGGCAAATCAGCCAGGAATTAGGCATGTCCCCAAGGAAAAAGCTGTGGAGGCAGGCATGTTGTGGTACTTTTGCGCTCTTCTTGGGTAGTCCTTCGCAGCTGCTGTGTTCTTGGAACTCAGGGCTTTCTGGTTAATAGAGCCCTTACCCTAGGCGTAACTCAAACCTTAACCCTAGGAAGGAAAATCAGCCTATGGTTCGGGATGGTCTCATGGAAATATCAGTGGTGGCAGCCAAGTTGCGTCACTTTTGCGCTCCCCTTGGGATGCCTTTCGCAGCTGCAGTGTGCCTGGAGCCCAGGGCTTCCTGGTTTTAAAAGTCCTAGGCCTAAGCCTAACAGTAACCCTAGGAAGGTAAATCAGCCGGGTATTAGGGTTCTTCCTAAGGGAAAAGCCGTGAAAGCAGCCATGTTGTGGCACTTCTGCACTCCCTTTGGGATGCCTTTGGCAGATGAAGTAAGCCTGGAACTCAGGGCTTCCTGGTTAAAGAAATCCAAGCCCTAGGCTGAACCCTAACCCTAACCCTAGGCAGATAAATCAGCCTAGGTATAGGGATGGTGCCAAGGAAAAAGCTGTGAAAGCTGCCATGTTGTTGCACTTTTGTACTCCCCTTGGGATGCCTTGAACAGCTGCAGTGTGCCTGGAGCCCAGGGCTTCCTAGATTCAAAAATTCTAGCGCTAGGCCTAAGCCTAACAGTAACCCTGGGAAGGCAAATCAGCCTGGTGTTAGGCTTCTTGCCAAGGAAAAAGCCGTGAAAGCAGCCATGTTGTGGCACTTTTGCACTCCCTTTTGGATGCCTTTCACAGCTCCAGTGTGCCTGGAACTCAGGGCTTCCTGATTTTAAAAATCCTAGCCCTAGGCCGAACCCCAACCCTAAGACGAGAAAGGCAAATCAGCCAGGAATTAGGCATGTCCCCAAGGAAAAAGCTGTGGAGGCAGGCATGTTGTGGTACTTTTGCGCTCTTCTTGGGTAGTCCTTCGCAGCTGCTGTGTTCTTGGAACTCAGGGCTTTCTGGTTAATAGACCCTTACCCTAGGCGTAACTCAAACCTTAACCCTAGGAAGGAAAATCAGCCTATGGTTCGGGATGGTCTCATGGAAATATCAGTGGTGGCAGCCAAGTTGCGTCACTTTTGCGCTCCCCTTGGGATGCCTTTCGCAGCTGCAGTGTGCCTGGAGCCCAGGGCTTCCTGGTTTTAAAAGTCCTAGGCCTAAGCCTAACAGTAACCCTAGGAAGGTAAATCAGCCGGGTATTAGGGTTCTTCCTAAGGGAAAAGCCGTGAAAGCAGCCATGTTGTGGCACTTCTGCACTCCCTTTGGGATGCCTTTGGCAGATGAAGTAAGCCTGGAACTCAGGGCTTCCTGGTTAAAGAAATCCAAGC
This sequence comes from Ammospiza nelsoni, assembly GCF_027579445.1. Taxonomy (NCBI): domain Eukaryota; kingdom Metazoa; phylum Chordata; class Aves; order Passeriformes; family Passerellidae; genus Ammospiza; species Ammospiza nelsoni. The sequence continues at coordinate 360,700 of NW_026683212.1, read as the reverse complement.
CCTAGGCTGAACCCTAACCCTAACCCTAGGCAGATAAATCAGCCTAGGTATAGGGATGGTGCCAAGGAAAAAGCTGTTAAAGCTGCCATGTTGTTGCACTTTTGTACTCCCCTTGGGATGCCTTGAACAGCTGCAGTGTGCCTGGAGCTAAGGGCTTCCTAGTTTTAAAAATCCTAGCCCTAGGCCTAAGCCTAACAGTAACCCTGGGAAGGTAAATCAGCCTGGTGTTAGGCGTCTTGCCAAGGAAAAAGCCGTGAAAGCAGCCATGTTGTGTCACTTTTGCACTCCCTTTTGGATGCCTTTCACAGCTCCAGTGTGCCTGGAACTCAGGGCTTCCTGATATTAAAAATCCTAGCCCTAGGCCGAACCCCAACCCTAAGACGAGAAAGGCAAATCAGCCAGGAATTAGGCATGTCCCCAAGGAAAAAGCTGTGGAGGCAGGCATGTTGTGCTACTTTTGCGCTCTTCTTGGGTAGTCCTTCGCAGCTGCTGTGTTCTTGGAACTCAGGGCTTTCTGGTTAATAGACCCTTACCCTAGGCGTAACTCAAACCTTAACCCTAGGAAGGAAAATCAGCCTATGGTTCGGGATGGTCTCATGGAAATATCAGTGGTGGCAGCCAAGTTGCGTCACTTTTGCGCTCCCCTTGGGATGCCTTTTGCAGCTGCAGTGTGCCTGGAGCCCAGGGCTTCCTGGTTTTAAAAGTCCTAGGCCTAAGCCTAACAGTAACCCTAGGAAGGTAAATCAGCCGGGTATTAGGGTTCTTCCTAAGGGAAAAGCCGTGAAAGCAGCCATGTTGTGGCACTTCTGCACTCCCTTTGGGATGCCTTTGGCAGATGAAGTAAGCCTGGAACTCAGGGCTTCCTGGTTAAAGAAATCCAAGCCCTAGGCTGAACCCTAACCCTAGGCAGATAAATCAGCCTAGGTATAGGGATGGTGCCAAGGAAAAAGCTGTGAAAGCTGCCATGTTGTTACACTTTTGTACTCCCCTTGGGATGCCTTGAACAGCTGCAGTGTGCCTGGAGCCCAGGGCTTCCTAGTTTTAAAAATCCTAGCCCTAGGCCTAAGCCTAACAGTAACCCTGGGAAGGTAAATCAGCCTGGTGTTAGGCTTCTTGCCAAGGAAAAAGCCGTGAAAGCAGCCATGTTGTGGCACTTTTGCACTCCCTTTTGGATGCCTTTCACAGCTCCAGTGTGCCTGGAACTCAGGGCTTCCTGATTTTAAAAATCCTAGCCCTAGGCCGAACCCCAGCCCTAAGACGAGAAAGGCAAATCAGCCAGGAATTAGGCATGTGCCCAAGGAAAAAGCTGTGGAGGCAGGCATGTTGTGGTACTTTTGCGCTCTTCTTGGCTAGTCCTTCGCAGCTGCTGTGTTCTTGGAACTCAGGGCTTTCTGGTTAATAGACCCTTACCCTAGGCGTAACTCAAACCTTAACCCTAGGAAGGAAAATCAGCCTATGGTTCGGGATGGTCTCATGGAAATATCAGTGGTGGCAGCCAAGTTGCGTCACTTTTGCGCTCCCCTAGGGATGCCTTTCGCAGCTGCAGTGTGCCTGGAGCCCAGGGCTTCCTGGTTTTAAAAGTCCTAGGCCTAAGCCTAACAGTAACCCTAGGAAGGTAAATCAGCCGGGTATTAGGGTTCTTCCTAAGGGAAAAGCCGTGAAAGCAGCCATGTTGTGGCACTTCTGCACTCCCTTTGGGATGCCTTTGGCAGATGAAGTAAGCCTGGAACTCAGGGCTTCCTGGTTAAAGAAATCCAAGCCCTAGGCTGAACCCTAACCCTAGGCAGATAAATCAGCCTAGGTATAGGGATGGTGCCAAGGAAAAAGCTGTGAAAGCTGCCATGTTGTTGCACTTTTGTACTCCCCTTGGGATGCCTTGAACAGCTGCAGTGTGCCTGGAGCTAAGGGCTTCCTAGTTTTAAAAATCCTAGCCCTAGGCCTAAGCCTAACAGTTACCCTGGGAAGGTAAATCAGCCTGGTGTTAGGCGTCTTGCCAAGGAAAAAGCCGTGAAAGCAGCCATGTTGTGTCACTTTTGCACTCCCTTTTGGATGCCTTTCACAGCTCCAGTGTGCCTGGAACTCAGGGCTTCCTGCTTTTAAAAATCCTAGCCCTAGGCCGAACCCCAACCCTAAGACGAGAAAGGCAAATCAGCCAGTAATTAGGCATGTCCCCAAGGAAAAAGCTGTGGAGGCAGGCATGTTGTGGTACTTTTGCGCTCTTCTTGGCTAGTCCTTCGCAGCTGCTGTGTTCTTGGAACTCAAGGCTTTCTGGTTAATAGACCCTTACCCTAGGCGTAACTCAAACCTTAACCCTAGGAAGGAAAATCAGCCTATGGTTCGGGATGGTCTCATGGAAATATCAGTGGTGGCAGCCAAGTTGCGTCACTTTTGCGCTCCCCTTGGGATGCCTTTCGCAGCTGCAGTGTGCCTGGAGCCCAGGGCTTCCTGGTTTTAAAAGTCCTAGGCCTAAGCCTAACAGTAACCCTAGGAAGGTAAATCAGCCGGGTATTAGGGTTCTTCCTAAGGGAAAAGCCGTGAAAGCAGCCATGTTGTGGCACTTCTGCACTCCCTTTGGGATGCCTTTGGCAGATGAAGTAAGCCTGGAACTCAGGGCTTCCTGGTTAAAGAAATCACAGCCCTAGGCTGAACCCTAACCCTAACCCTAGGCAGATAAATCAGCCTAGGTATAGGGATGGTGCCAAGGAAAAAGCTGTGAAAGCTGCCATGTTGTTGCACTTTTGTACTCCCCTTGGGATGCCTTGAACAGCTGCAGTGTGCCTGGAGCCCAGGGCTTCCTACTTTTAAAAATCCTAGCGCTAGGCCTAAGCCTAACAGTAACCCTGGGAAGGCAAATCAGCCTGGTGTTAGGCGTCTTGCCAAGGAAAAAGCCGTGAAAGCAGCCATGTTGTGGCACTTTTGCACTCCCTTTTGGATGCCTTTCACAGCTCCAGTGTGCCTGGAACTCAGGGCTTCCTGCTTTTAAAAATCCTAGCCCTAGGCCGAACCCCAACCCTAAGACGAGAAAGGCAAATCAGCCAGGAATTAGGCATGTCCCCAAGGAAAAAGCTGTGGAGGCAGGCATGTTGTGGTACTTTTGCGCTCTTCTTGGGTAGTCCTTCGCAGCTGCTGTGTTCTTGGAACTCAGGGCTTTCTGGTTAATAGAGCCCTTACCCTAGGCGTAACTCAAACCTTAACCCTAGGAAGGAAAATCAGCCTATGGTTCGGGATGGTCTCATGGAAATATCAGTGGTGGCAGCCAAGTTGCGTCACTTTTGCGCTCCCCTTGGGATGCCTTTCGCAGCTGCAGTGTGCCTGGAGCCCAGGGCTTCCTGGTTTTAAAAGTCCTAGGCCTAAGCCTAACAGTAACCCTAGGAAGGTAAATCAGCCGGGTATTAGGGTTCTTCCTAAGGGAAAAGCCGTGAAAGCAGCCATGTTGTGGCACTTCTGCACTCCCTTTGGGATGCCTTTGGCAGATGAAGTAAGCCTGGAACTCAGGGCTTCCTGGTTAAAGAAATCCAAGCCCTAGGCTGAACCCTAACCCTAACCCTAGGCAGATAAATCAGCCTAGGTATAGGGATGGTGCCAAGGAAAAAGCTGTGAAAGCTGCCATGTTGTTGCACTTTTGTACTCCCCTTGGGATGCCTTGAACAGCTGCAGTGTGCCTGGAGCCCAGGGCTTCCTAGATTCAAAAATTCTAGCGCTAGGCCTAAGCCTAACAGTAACCCTGGGAAGGCAAATCAGCCTGGTGTTAGGCTTCTTGCCAAGGAAAAAGCCGTGAAAGCAGCCATGTTGTGGCACTTTTGCACTCCCTTTTGGATGCCTTTCACAGCTCCAGTGTGCCTGGAACTCAGGGCTTCCTGATTTTAAAAATCCTAGCCCTAGGCCGAACCCCAACCCTAAGACGAGAAAGGCAAATCAGCCAGGAATTAGGCATGTCCCCAAGGAAAAAGCTGTGGAGGCAGGCATGTTGTGGTACTTTTGCGCTCTTCTTGGGTAGTCCTTCGCAGCTGCTGTGTTCTTGGAACTCAGGGCTTTCTGGTTAATAGAGCCCTTACCCTAGGCGTAACTCAAACCTTAACCCTAGGAAGGAAAATCAGCCTATGGTTCGGGATGGTCTCATGGAAATATCAGTGGTGGCAGCCAAGTTGCGTCACTTTTGCGCTCCCCTTGGGATGCCTTTCGCAGCTGCAGTGTGCCTGGAGCCCAGGGCTTCCTGGTTTTAAAAGTCCTAGGCCTAAGCCTAACAGTAACCCTAGGAAGGTAAATCAGCCGGGTATTAGGGTTCTTCCTAAGGGAAAAGCCGTGAAAGCAGCCATGTTGTGGCACTTCTGCACTCCCTTTGGGATGCCTTTGGCAGATGAAGTAAGCCTGGAACTCAGGGCTTCCTGGTTAAAGAAATCCAAGCCCTAGGCTGAACCCTAACCCTAACCCTAGGCAGATAAATCAGCCTAGGTATAGGGATGGTGCCAAGGAAAAAGCTGTTAAAGCTGCCATGTTGTTGCACTTTTGTACTCCCCTTGGGATGCCTTGAACAGCTGCAGTGTGCCTGGAGCTAAGGGCTTCCTAGTTTTAAAAATCCTAGCCCTAGGCCTAAGCCTAACAGTAACCCTGGGAAGGTAAATCAGCCTGGTGTTAGGCGTCTTGCCAAGGAAAAAGCCGTGAAAGCAGCCATGTTGTGTCACTTTTGCACTCCCTTTTGGATGCCTTTCACAGCTCCAGTGTGCCTGGAACTCAGGGCTTCCTGATATTAAAAATCCTAGCCCTAGGCCGAACCCCAACCCTAAGACGAGAAAGGCAAATCAGCCAGGAATTAGGCATGTCCCCAAGGAAAAAGCTGTGGAGGCAGGCATGTTGTGGTACTTTTGCGCTCTTCTTGGGTAGTCCTTCGCAGCTGCTGTGTTCTTGGAACTCAGGGCTTTCTGGTTAATAGACCCTTACCATAGGCGTAACTCAAACCTTAAGCCTAGGAAGGAAAATCAGCCTATGGTTCGGGATGGTCTCATGGAAATATCAGTGGTGGCAGCCAAGTTGCGTCACTTTTGCGCTCCCCTTGGGATGCCTTTTGCAGCTGCAGTGTGCCTGGAGCCCAGGGCTTCCTGGTTTTAAAAGTCCTAGGCCTAAGCCTAACAGTAACCCTAGGAAGGTAAATCAGCCGGGTATTAGGGTTCTTCCTAAGGGAAAAGCCGTGAAACAGCCATGTTGTGGCACTTCTGCACTCCCTTTGGGATGCCTTTGGCAGATGAAGTAAGCCTGGAACTCAGGGCTTCCTGGTTAAAGAAATCCAAGCCCTAGGCTGAACCCTAACCCTAACCCTAGGCAGATAAATCAGCCTAGGTATAGGGATGGTGCCAAGGAAAAAGCTGTGAAAGCTGCCATGTTGTTGCACTTTTGTACTCCCCTTGGGATGCCTTGAACAGCTGCAGTGTGCCTGGAGCCCAGGGCTTCCTAGTTTTAAAAATCCTAGCGCTAGCCTAAGCCTAACAGTAACCCTGGGAAGGCAAATCAGCCTGGTGTTAGGCGTCTTGCCAAGGAAAAAGCCGTGAAAGCAGCCATGTTGTGGCACTTTTGCACTCCCTTTTGGATGCCTTTCACAGCTCCAGTGTGCCTGGAACTCAGGGCTTCCTGATTTTAAAAATCCTAGCCCTAGGCCGAACCCCAACCCTAAGACGAGAAAGGCAAATCAGCCAGGAATTAGGCATGTCCCCAAGGAAAAAGCTGTGGAGGCAGGCATGTTGTGGTACTTTTGCGCTCTTCTTGGGTAGTCCTTCGCAGCTGCTGTGTTCTTGGAACTCAGGGCTTTCTGGTTAATAGACCCTTACCCTAGGCGTAACTCAAACCTTAACCCTAGGAAGGAAAATCAGCCTATGGTTCGGGATGGTCTCATGGAAATATCAGTGGTGGCAGCCAAGTTGCGTCACTTTTGCGCTCCCCTTGGGATGCCTTTTGCAGCTGCAGTGTGCCTGGAGCCCAGGGCTTCCTGGTTTTAAAAGTCCTAGGCCTAAGCCTAACAGTAACCCTAGGAAGGTAAATCAGCCGGGTATTAGGGTTCTTCCTAAGGGAAAAGCCGTGAAAGCAGCCATGTTGTGGCACTTCTGCACTCCCTTTGGGATGCCTTTGGCAGATGAAGTAAGCCTGGAACTCAGGGCTTCCTGGTTAAAGAAATCCAAGCCCTAGGCTGAACCCTAACCCTAGGCAGATAAATCAGCCTAGGTATAGGGATGGTGCCAAGGAAAAAGCTGTGAAAGCTGCCATGTTGTTACACTTTTGTACTCCCCTTGGGATGCCTTGAACAGCTGCAGTGTGCCTGGAGCCCAGGGCTTCCTAGTTTTAAAAATCCTAGCCCTAGGCCTAAGCCTAACAGTAACCCTGGGAAGGTAAATCAGCCTGGTGTTAGGCTTCTTGCCAAGGAAAAAGCCGTGAAAGCAGCCATGTTGTGGCACTTTTGCACTCCCTTTTGGATGCCTTTCACAGCTCCAGTGTGCCTGGAACTCAGGGCTTCCTGATTTTAAAAATCCTAGCCCTAGGCCGAACCCCAGCCCTAAGACGAGAAAGGCAAATCAGCCAGGAATTAGGCATGTGCCCAAGGAAAAAGCTGTGGAGGCAGGCATGTTGTGGTACTTTTGCGCTCTTCTTGGCTAGTCCTTCGCAGCTGCTGTGTTCTTGGAACTCAGGGCTTTCTGGTTAATAGACCCTTACCCTAGGCGTAACTCAAACCTTAACCCTAGGAAGGAAAATCAGCCTATGGTTCGGGATGGTCTCATGGAAATATCAGTGGTGGCAGCCAAGTTGCGTCACTTTTGCGCTCCCCTAGGGATGCCTTTCGCAGCTGCAGTGTGCCTGGAGCCCAGGGCTTCCTGGTTTTAAAAGTCCTAGGCCTAAGCCTAACAGTAACCCTAGGAAGGTAAATCAGCCGGGTATTAGGGTTCTTCCTAAGGGAAAAGCCGTGAAAGCAGCCATGTTGTGGCACTTCTGCACTCCCTTTGGGATGCCTTTGGCAGATGAAGTAAGCCTGGAACTCAGGGCTTCCTGGTTAAAGAAATCCAAGCCCTAGGCTGAACCCTAACCCTAGGCAGATAAATCAGCCTAGGTATAGGGATGGTGCCAAGGAAAAAGCTGTGAAAGCTGCCATGTTGTTGCACTTTTGTACTCCCCTTGGGATGCCTTGAACAGCTGCAGTGTGCCTGGAGCTAAGGGCTTCCTAGTTTTAAAAATCCTAGCCCTAGGCCTAAGCCTAACAGTTACCCTGGGAAGGTAAATCAGCCTGGTGTTAGGCGTCTTGCCAAGGAAAAAGCCGTGAAAGCAGCCATGTTGTGTCACTTTTGCACTCCCTTTTGGATGCCTTTCACAGCTCCAGTGTGCCTGGAACTCAGGGCTTCCTGCTTTTAAAAATCCTAGCCCTAGGCCGAACCCCAACCCTAAGACGAGAAAGGCAAATCAGCCAGTAATTAGGCATGTCCCCAAGGAAAAAGCTGTGGAGGCAGGCATGTTGTGGTACTTTTGCGCTCTTCTTGGCTAGTCCTTCGCAGCTGCTGTGTTCTTGGAACTCAAGGCTTTCTGGTTAATAGACCCTTACCCTAGGCGTAACTCAAACCTTAACCCTAGGAAGGAAAATCAGCCTATGGTTCGGGATGGTCTCATGGAAATATCAGTGGTGGCAGCCAAGTTGCGTCACTTTTGCGCTCCCCTTGGGATGCCTTTCGCAGCTGCAGTGTGCCTGGAGCCCAGGGCTTCCTGGTTTTAAAAGTCCTAGGCCTAAGCCTAACAGTAACCCTAGGAAGGTAAATCAGCCGGGTATTAGGGTTCTTCCTAAGGGAAAAGCCGTGAAAGCAGCCATGTTGTGGCACTTCTGCACTCCCTTTGGGATGCCTTTGGCAGATGAAGTAAGCCTGGAACTCAGGGCTTCCTGGTTAAAGAAATCACAGCCCTAGGCTGAACCCTAACCCTCGGCAGATAAATCAGCCTAGGTATAGGGATGGTGCCAAGGAAAAAGCTGTGAAAGCTGCCATGTTGTTACACTTTTGTACTCCCCTTGGGATGCCTTGAACAGCTGCAGTGTGCCTGGAGCCCAGGGCTTCCTAGTTTCAAAAATCCTAGCCCTAGGCCTAAGCCTAACAGTAACCCTGGGAAGGTAAATCAGCCTGGTGTTAGGCTTCTTGCCAAGGAAAAAGCCGTGAAAGCAGCCATGTTGTGGCACTTTTGCACTCCCTTTTGGATGCCTTTCACAGCTCCAGTGTGCCTGGAACTCAGGGCTTCCTGATTTTAAAAATCCTAGCCCTAGGCCGAACCCCAACCCTAAGACGAGAAAGGCAAATCAGCCAGGAATTAGGCATGTCCCCAAGGAAAAAGCTGTGGAGGCAGGCATGTTGTGCTCCTTTTGCGCTCTTCTTGGGTAGTCCTTCGCAGCTGCTGTGTTCTTGGAACTCAGGGCTTTCTGGTTAATAGACCCTTACCCTAGGCGTAACTCAAACCTTAACCCTAGGAAGGAAAATCAGCCTATGGTTCGGGATGGTCTCATGGAAATATCAGTGGTGGCAGCCAAGTTGCATCACTTTTGCGCTCCCCTTGGGATGCCTTTTGCAGCTGCAGTGTGCCTGGAGCCCCGGGCTTCCTGGTTTTAAAAGTCCTAGTCCTAAGCCTAACAGTAACCCTAGGAAGGTAAATCAGCCGGGTATTAGGGTTCTTCCTAAGGGAAAAGCCGTGAAAGCAGCCATGTTGTGGCACTTCTGCACTCCCTTTGGGATGCCTTTGGCAGATGAAGTAAGCCTGGAACTCAGGGCTTCCTGGTTAAAGAAATCCAAGCCCTAGGCTGAACCCTAACCCTAACCCTAGGCAGATAAATCAGCCTAGGTATAGGGATGGTGCCAAGGAAAAAGCTGTGAAAGCTGCCATGTTGTTGCACTTTTGTACTCCCCTTGGGATGCCTTGAACAGCTGCAGTGTGCCTGGAGCTAAGGGCTTCCTAGTTTTAAAAATCCTAGCCCTAGGCCTAAGCCTAACAGTAACCCTGGGAAGGTAAATCAGCCTGGTGTTAGGCTTCTTGCCAAGGAAAAAGCCGTGAAAGCAGCCATGTTGTGGCACTTTTGCACTCCCTTTTGGATGCCTTTCACAGCTCCAGTGTGCCTGGAACTCAGGGCTTCCTGATTTTAAAAATCCTAGCCCTAGGCCGAACCCCAACCCTAAGACGAGAAAGGCAAATCAGCCAGGAATTAGGCATGTCCCCAAGGAAAAAGCTGTGGAGGCAGGCATGTTGTGCTACTTTTGCGCTCTTCTTGGGTAGTCCTTCGCAGCTGCTGTGTTCTTGGAACTCAGGGCTTTCTGGTTAATAGACCCTTACCCTAGGCGTAACTCAAACCTTAACCCTAGGAAGGAAAATCAGCCTATGGTTCGGGATGGTCTCATGGAAATATCAGTGGTGGCAGCCAAGTTGCGTCACTTTTGCGCTCCCCTTGGGATGCCTTTCGCAGCTGCAGTGGTCCTGGAGCCCAGGGCTTCCTGGTTTTAAAAGTCCTAGGCCTAAGCCTAACAGTAACCCTAGGAAGGTAAATCAGCCGGGTATTAGGGTTCTTCCTAAGGGAAAAGCCGTGAAAGCAGCCATGTTGTGGCACTTCTGCACTCCCTTTGGGATGCCTTTGGCAGATGAAGTAAGCCTGGAACTCAGGGCTTCCTGGTTAAAGAAATCCAAGCCCTAGGCTGAACCCTAACCCTAACCCTAGGCAGATAAATCAGCCTAGGTATAGGGATGGTGCCAAGGAAAAAGCTGTGAAAGCTGCCATGTTGTTACACTTTTGTACTCCCCTTGGGATGCCTTGAACAGCTGCAGTGTGCCTGGAGCCCAGGGCTTCCTAGATTCAAAAATTCTAGCGCTAGGCGTAAGCCTAACAGTAACCCTGGGAAGGCAAATCAGCCTGGTGTTAGGCGTCTTGCCAAGGAAAAAGCCGTGAAAGCAGCCATGTTGTGGCACTTTTGCACTCCCTTTTGGATGCCTTTCACAGCTCCAGTGTGCCTGGAACTCAGGGCTTCCTGATTTTAAAAATCCTAGCCCTAGGCCGAACCCCAACCCTAAGACGAGAAAGGCAAATCAGCCAGGAATTAGGCATGTCCCCAAGGAAAAAGCTGTGGAGGCAGGCATGTTGTGGTACTTTTGCGCTCTTCTTGGGTAGTCCTTCGCAGCTGCTGTGTTCTTGGAACTCAGGGCTTTCTGGTTAATAGACCCTTACCCTAGGCGTAACTCAAACCTTAACCCTAGGAAGGAAAATCAGCCTATGGTTCGGGATGGTCTCATGGAAATATCAGTGGTGGCAGCCAAGTTGCGTCACTTTTGCGCTCCCCTTGGGATGCCTTTCGCAGCTGCAGTGTGCCTGGAGCCCAGGGCTTCCTGGTTTTAAAAGTCCTAGGCCTAAGCCTAACAGTAACCCTAGGAAGGTAAATCAGCCGGGTATTAGGGTTCTTCCTAAGGGAAAAGCCGTGAAAGCAGCCATGTTGTGGCACTTCTGCACTCCCTTTGGGATGCCTTTGGCAGATGAAGTAAGCCTGGAACTCAGGGCTTCCTGGTTAAAGAAATCCTAGCCCTAGGCTGAACCCTAACCCTAACCCTAGGCAGATAAATCAGCCTAGGTATAGGGATGGTGCCAAGGAAAAAGCTGTGAAAGCTGCCATGTTGTTGCACTTTTGTACTCCCCTTGGGATGCCTTGAACAGCTGCAGTGTGCCTGGAGCTAAGGGCTTCCTAGTTTTAAAAATCCTAGCCCTAGGCCTAAGCCTAACATTAACCCTGGGAAGGTAAATCAGCCTGGTGTTAGGCTTCTTGCCAAGGAAAAAGCCGTGAAAGCAGCCATGTTGTGTCACTTTTGCACTCCCTTTTGGATGCCTTTCACAGCTGCAGTGTGCCTGGAACTCAGGGCTTCCTGCTTTTAAAAATCCTAGCCCTAGGCCGAACCCCAACCCTAAGACGAGAAAGGCAAATCAGCCAGGAATTAGGCATGTCCCCAAGGAAAAAGCTGTGGAGGCAGGCATGTTGTGGTACTTTTGCGCTCTTCTTGGCTAGTCCTTCGCAGCTGCTGTGTTCTTGGAACTCAGGGCTTTCTGGTTAATAGACCCTTACCCTAGGCGTAACTCAAACCTTAACCCTAGGAAGGAAAATCAGCCTATGGTTCGGGATGGTCTCATGGAAATATCAGTGGTGGCAGCCAAGTTGCGTCACTTTTGCGCTCCCCTTGGGATGCCTTTCGCAGCTGCAGTGTGCCTGGAGCCCAGGGCTTCCTGGTTTTAAAAGTCCTAGGCCTAAGCCTAACAGTAACCCTAGGAAGGTAAATCAGCCGGGTATTAGGGTTCTTCCTAAGGGAAAAGCCGTGAAACAGCCATGTTGTGGCACTTCTGCACTCCCTTTGGGATGCCTTTGGCAGATGAAGTAAGCCTGGAACTCAGGGCTTCCTGGTTAAAGAAATCCAAGCCCTAGGCTGAACCCTAACCCTAGGCAGATAAATCAGCCTAGGTATAGGGATGGTGCCAAGGAAAAAGCTGTGAAAGCTGCCATGTTGTTGCACTTTTGTACTCCCCTTGGGATGCCTTGAACAGCTGCAGTGTGCCTGGAGCCCAGGGCTTCCTAGATTCAAAAATTCTAGCGCTAGGCCTAAGCCTAAACGTTACCCTGGGAAGGCAAATCAGCCTGGTGTTAGGCGTCTTGCCAAGGAAAAAGCCGTGAAAGCAGCCATGTTGTGGCACTTTTGCACTCCCTTTTGGATGCCTTTCACAGCTCCAGTGTGCCTGGAACTCAGGGCTTCCTGATTTTAAAAATCCTAGCCCTAGGCCGAGCCCCAACCCTAAGACGAGAAAGGCAAATCAGCCAGGAATTAGGCATGTCCCCAAGGAAAAAGCTGTGGAGGCAGGCATGTTGTGGTACTTTTGCGCTCTTCTTGGGTAGTCCTTCGCAGCTGCTGTGTTCTTGGAACTCAGGGCTTTCTGGTTAATAGACCCTTACCCTAGGCGTAACTCAAACCTTAAGCCTAGGAAGGAAAATCAGCCTATGGTTCGGGATGGTCTCATGGAAATATCAGTGGTGGCAGCCAAGTTGCGTCACTTTTGCGCTCCCCTTGGGATGCCTTTTGCAGCTGCAGTGTGCCTGGAGCCCAGGGCTTCCTGGTTTTAAAAGTCCTAGGCCTAAGCCTAACAGTAACCCTAGGAAGGTAAATCAGCCGGGTATTAGGGTTCTTCCTAAGGGAAAAGCCGTGAAAGCAGCCATGTTGTGGCACTTCTGCACTCCCTTTGGGATGCCTTTGGCAGATGAAGTAAGCCTGGAACTCAGGGCTTCCTGGTTAAAGAAATCCAAGCCCTAGGCTGAACCCTAACCCTAACCCTAGGCAGATAAATCAGCCTAGGTATAGGGATGGTGCCAAGGAAAAAGCTGTGAAAGCTGCCATGTTGTTGCACTTTTGTACTCCACTTGGGATGCCTTGAACAGCTGCAGTGTGCCTGGAGCTAAGGGCTTCCTAGTTTTAAAAATCCTAGCCCTAGGCCTAAGCCTAACAGTAACCCTGGGAAGGTAAATCAGCCTGGTGTTAGGCGTCTTGCCAAGGAAAAAGCCGTGAAAGCAGCCATGTTGTTGCACTTTTGCACTCCCTTTTGGATGCCTTTCACAGCTCCAGTGTGCCTGGAACTCAGGGCTTCCTGATATTAAAAATCCTAGCCCTAGGCCGAACCCCAACCCTAAGACGAGAAAGGCAAATCAGCCAGGAATTAGGCATGTCCCCAAGGAAAAAGCTGTGGAGGCAGGCATGTTGTGGTACTTTTGCGCTCTTCTTGGGTAGTCCTTCGCAGCTGCTGTGTTCTTGGAACTCAGGGCTTTCTGGTTAATAGACCCTTACCATAGGCGTAACTCAAACCTTAAGCCTAGGAAGGAAAATCAGCCTATGGTTCGGGATGGTCTCATGGAAATATCAGTGGTGGCAGCCAAGTTGCGTCACTTTTGCGCTCCCCTTGGGATGCCTTTCGCAGCTGCAGTGTGCCTGGAGCCCAGGGCTTCCTGGTTTTAAAAGTCCTAGGCCTAAGCCTAACAGTAACCCTAGGAAGGTAAATCAGCCGGGTATTAGGGTTCTTCCTAAGGGAAAAGCCGTGAAAGCAGCCATGTTGTGGCACTTCTGCACTCCCTTTGGGATGCCTTTGGCAGATGAAGTAAGCCTGGAACTCAGGGCTTCCTGGTTAAAGAAATCACAGCCCTAGGCTGAACCCTAACCCTAACCCTAGGCAGATAAATCAGCCTAGGTATAGGGATGGTGCCAAGGAAAAAGCTGTGAAAGCTGCCATGTTGTTGCACTTTTGTACTCCCCTTGGGATGCCTTGAACAGCTGCATTGTGCCTGGAGCCCAGGGCTTCCTAGTTTCAAAAATCCTAGCCCTAGGCCTAAGCCTAACAGTAACCCTGGGAAAGTAAGTCAGCCTGGTGTTAGGCTTCTTGCCAAGGAAAAAGCCGTGAAAGCAGCCATGTTGTGGCACTTTTGCACTCCCTTTTGGATGCCTTTCACAGCTGCAGTGTGCCTGGAACTCAGGGCTTCCTGCTTTTAAAAATCCTAGCCCTAGGCCGAACCTCAACCCTAAGACGAGAAAGGCAAATCAGCCAGGAATTAGGCATGTCCCCAAGGAAAAAGCTGTGGAGGCAGGCATGTTGTGGTACTTTTGCGCTCTTCTTGGCTAGTCCTTCGCAGCTGCTGTGTTCTTGGAACTCAGGGCTTTCTGGTTAATAGACCCTTACCCTAGGCGTAACTCAAACCTTAAGCCTAGGAAGGAAAATCAGCCTATGGTTCGGGATGGTCTCATGGAAATATCAGTGGTGGCAGCCAAGTTGCGTCACTTTTGCGCTCCCCTTGGGATGCCTTTTGCAGCTGCAGTGTGCCTGGAGCCCAGGGCTTCCTGGTTTTAAAAGTCCTAGGCCTAAGCCTAACAGTAACCCTAGGAAGGTAAATCAGCCGGGTATTAGGGTTCTTCCTAAGGGAAAAGCCGTGAAACAGCCATGTTGTGGCACTTCTGCACTCCCTTTGGGATGCCTTTGGCAGATGAAGTAAGCCTGGAACTCAGGGCTTCCTGGTTAAAGAAATCCAAGCCCTAGGCTGAACCCTAACCCTAACCCTAGGCAGATAAATCAGCCTAGGTATAGGGATGGTGCCAAGGAAAAAGCTGTGAAAGCTGCCATGTTGTTGCACTTTTGTACTCCCCTTGGGATGCCTTGAACAGCTGCAGTGTGCCTGGAGCCCAGGGCTTCCTAGTTTTAAAAATCCTAGCGCTAGCCTAAGCCTAACAGTAACCCTGGGAAGGCAAATCAGCCTGGTGTTAGGCGTCTTGCCAAGGAAAAAGCCGTGAAAGCAGCCATGTTGTGGCACTTTTGCACTCCCTTTTGGATGCCTTTCACAGCTCCAGTGTGCCTGGAACTCAGGGCTTCCTGATTTTAAAAATCCTAGCCCTAGGCCGAACCCCAACCCTAAGACGAGAAAGGCAAATCAGCCAGGAATTAGGCATGTCCCCAAGGAAAAAGCTGTGGAGGCAGGCATGTTGTGGTACTTTTGCGCTCTTCTTGGGTAGTCCTTCGCAGCTGCTGTGTTCTTGGAACTCAGGGCTTTCTGGTTAATAGAGCCCTTACCCTAGGCGTAACTCAAACCTTAACCCTAGGAAGGAAAATCAGCCTATGGTTCGGGATGGTCTCATGGAAATATCAGTGGTGGCAGCCAAGTTGCGTCACTTTTGCGCTCCCCTTGGGATGCCTTTTGCAGCTGCAGTGTGCCTGGAGCCCAGGGCTTCCTGGTTTTAAAAGTCCTAGGCCTAAGCCTAACAGTAACCCTAGGAAGGTAAATCAGCCGGGTATTAGGGTTCTTCCTAAGGGAAAAGCCGTGAAAGCAGCCATGTTGTGGCACTTCTGCACTCCCTTTGGGATGCCTTTGGCAGATGAAGTAAGCCTGGAACTCAGGGCTTCCTGGTTAAAGAAATCCAAGCCCTAGGCTGAACCCTAACCCTAGGCAGATAAATCAGCCTAGGTATAGGGATGGTGCCAAGGAAAAAGCTGTGAAAGCTGCCATGTTGTTACACTTTTGTACTCCCCTTGGGATGCCTTGAACAGCTGCAGTGTGCCTGGAGCCCAGGGCTTCCTAGTTTTAAAAATCCTAGCCCTAGGCCTAAGCCTAACAGTAACCCTGGGAAGGTAAATCAGCCTGGTGTTAGGCTTCTTGCCAAGGAAAAAGCCGTGAAAGCAGCCATGTTGTGGCACTTTTGCACTCCCTTTTGGATGCCTTTCACAGCTCCAGTGTGCCTGGAACTCAGGGCTTCCTGATTTTAAAAATCCTAGCCCTAGGCCGAACCCCAGCCCTAAGACGAGAAAGGCAAATCAGCCAGGAATTAGGCATGTGCCCAAGGAAAAAGCTGTGGAGGCAGGCATGTTGTGGTACTTTTGCGCTCTTCTTGGCTAGTCCTTCGCAGCTGCTGTGTTCTTGGAACTCAGGGCTTTCTGGTTAATAGACCCTTACCCTAGGCGTAACTCAAACCTTAACCCTAGGAAGGAAAATCAGCCTATGGTTCGGGATGGTCTCATGGAAATATCAGTGGTGGCAGCCAAGTTGCGTCACTTTTGCGCTCCCCTAGGGATGCCTTTCGCAGCTGCAGTGTGCCTGGAGCCCAGGGCTTCCTGGTTTTAAAAGTCCTAGGCCTAAGCCTAACAGTAACCCTAGGAAGGTAAATCAGCCGGGTATTAGGCTTCTTCCTAAGGGAAAAGCCGTGAAAGCAGCCATGTTGTGGCACTTCTGCACTCCCTTTGGGATGCCTTTGGCAGATGAAGTAAGCCTGGAACTCAGGGCTTCCTGGTTAAAGAAATCCAAGCCCTAGGCTGAACCCTAACCCTAGGCAGATAAATCAGCCTAGGTATAGGGATGGTGCCAAGGAAAAAGCTGTGAAAGCTGCCATGTTGTTGCACTTTTGTACTCCCCTTGGGATGCCTTGAACAGCTGCAGTGTGCCTGGAGCTAAGGGCTTCCTAGTTTTAAAAATCCTAGCCCTAGGCCTAAGCCTAACAGTTACCCTGGGAAGGTAAATCAGCCTGGTGTTAGGCGTCTTGCCAAGGAAAAAGCCGTGAAAGCAGCCATGTTGTGTCACTTTTGCACTCCCTTTTGGATGCCTTTCACAGCTCCAGTGTGCCTGGAACTCAGGGCTTCCTGCTTTTAAAAATCCTAGCCCTAGGCCGAACCCCAACCCTAAGATGAGAAAGGCAAATCAGCCAGTAATTAGGCATGTCCCCAAGGAAAAAGCTGTGGAGGCAGGCATGTTGTGGTACTTTTGCGCTCTTCTTGGCTAGTCCTTCGCAGCTGCTGTGTTCTTGGAACTCAAGGCTTTCTGGTTAATAGACCCTTACCCTAGGCGTAACTCAAACCTTAACCCTAGGAAGGAAAATCAGCCTATGGTTCGGGATGGTCTCATGGAAATATCAGTGGTGGCAGCCAAGTTGCGTCACTTTTGCGCTCCCCTAGGGATGCCTTTCGCAGCTGCAGTGTGCCTGGAGCCCAGGGCTTCCTGGTTTTAAAAGTCCTAGGCCTAAGCCTAACAGTAACCCTAGGAAGGTAAATCAGCCGGGTATTAGGCTTCTTCCTAAGGGAAAAGCCGTGAAAGCAGCCATGTTGTGGCACTTCTGCACTCCCTTTGGGATGCCTTTGGCAGATGAAGTAAGCCTGGAACTCAGGGCTTCCTGGTTAAAGAAATCACAGCCCTAGGCTGAACCCTAACCCTCGGCAGATAAATCAGCCTAGGTATAGGGATGGTGCCAAGGAAAAAGCTGTGAAAGCTGCCATGTTGTTACACTTTTGTACTCCCCTTGGGATGCCTTGAACAGCTGCAGTGTGCCTGGAGCCCAGGGCTTCCTAGTTTCAAAAATCCTAGCCCTAGGCCTAAGCCTAACAGTAACCCTGGGAAGGTAAATCAGCCTGGTGTTAGGCTTCTTGCCAAGGAAAAAGCCGTGAAAGCAGCCATGTTGTGGCACTTTTGCACTCCCTTTTGGATGCCTTTCACAGCTCCAGTGTGCCTGGAACTCAGGGCTTCCTGATTTTAAAAATCCTAGCCCTAGGCCGAACCCCAACCCTAAGACGAGAAAGGCAAATCAGCCAGGAATTAGGCATGTCCCCAAGGAAAAAGCTGTGGAGGCAGGCATGTTGTGGTACTTTTGCGCTCTTCTTGGGTAGTCCTTCGCAGCTGCTGTGTTCTTGGAACTCAGGGCTTTCTGGTTAATAGACCCTTACCCTAGGCGTAAATCAAACCTTAACCCTAGGAAGGAAAATCAGCCTATGGTTCGGGATGGTCTCATGGAAATATCAGTGGTGGCAGCCAAGTTGCATCACTTTTGCGCTCCCCTTGGGATGCCTTTTGCAGCTGCAGTGTGCCTGGAGCCCCGGGCTTCCTGGTTTTAAAAGTCCTAGTCCTAAGCCTAACAGTAACCCTAGGAAGGTAAATCAGCCGGGTATTAGGGTTCTTCCTAAGGGAAAAGCCGTGAAAGCAGCCATGTTGTGGCACTTCTGCACTCCCTTTGGGATGCCTTTGGCAGATGAAGTAAGCCTGGAACTCAGGGCTTCCTGGTTAAAGAAATCCAAGCCCTAGGCTGAACCCTAACCCTAGGCAGATAAATCAGCCTAGGTATAGGAATGGTGCCAAGGAAAAAGCTGTGAAAGCTGCCATGTTGTTACACTTTTGTACTCCCCTTGGGATGCCTTGAACAGCTGCAGTGTGCCTGGAGCCCAGGGCTTCCTAGTTTTAAAAATCCTAGCCCTAGGCCTAAGCCTAACAGTAACCCTGGGAAGGTAAATCAGCCTGGTGTTAGGCTTCTTGCCAAGGAAAAAGCCGTGAAAGCAGCCATGTTGTGGCACTTTTGCACTCCCTTTTGGATGCCTTTCACAGCTCCAGTGTGCCTGGAACTCAGGGCTTCCTGATTTTAAAAATCCTAGCCCTAGGCCGAACCCCAACCCTAAGACGAGAAAGGCAAATCAGCCAGGAATTAGGCATGTCTCCAAAGAAAAAGCTGTGGAGGCAGGCATGTTGTGGTACTTTTGCGCTCTTCTTGGCTAGTCCTTCGCAGCTGCTGTGTTCTTGGAACTCAGGGCTTTCTGGTTAATAGACCCTTACCCTAGGCGTAACTCAAACCTTAACCCTAGGAAGGAAAATCAGCCTATGGTTCGGGATGGTCTCATGGAAATATCAGTGGTGGCAGCCAAGTTGCGTCACTTTTGCGCTCCCCTTGGGATGCCTTTTGCAGCTGCAGTGTGCCTGGAGCCCAGGGCTTCCTGGTTTTAAAAGTCCTAGGCCTAAGCCTAACAGTAACCCTAGGAAGGTAAATCAGCCGGGTATTAGGGTTCTTCCTAAGGGAAAAGCCGTGAAACAGCCATGTTGTGGCACTTCTGCACTCCCTTTGGGATGCCTTTGGCAGATGAAGTAAGCCTGGAACTCAGGGCTTCCTGGTTAAAGAAATCCAAGCCCTAGGCTGAACCCTAACCCTAACCCTAGGCAGATAAATCAGCCTAGGTATAGGGATGGTGCCAAGGAAAAAGCTGTGAAAGCTGCCATGTTGTTGCACTTTTGTACTCCCCTTGGGATGCCTTGAACAGCTGCAGTGTGCCTGGAGCCCAGGGCTTCCTAGTTTTAAAAATCCTAGAGCTAGGCCTAAGCCTAACAGTAACCCTGGGAAGGCAAATCAGCCTGGTGTTAGGCTTCTTGCCAAGGAAAAAGCCGTGAAAGCAGCCATGTTGTGGCACTTTTGCACTCCCTTTTGGATGCCTTTCACAGCTCCAGTGTGCCTGGAACTCAGGGCTTCCTGCTTTTAAAAATCCTAGCCCTAGGCCGAACCCCAGCCCTAAGACGAGAAAGGCAAATCAGCCAGGAATTAGGCATGTCCCCAAGGAAAAAGCTGTGGAGGCAGGCATGTTGTGGTACTTTTGCGCTCTTCTTGGGTAGTCCTTCGCAGCTGCTGTGTTCTTGGAACTCAGGGCTTTCTGGTTAATAGAGCCCTTACCCTAGGCGTAACTCAAACCTTAACCCTAGGAAGGAAAATCAGCCTATGGTTCGGGATGGTCTCATGGAAATATCAGTGGTGGCAGCCAAGTTGCGTCACTTTTGCGCTCCCCTTGGGATGCCTTTTGCAGCTGCAGTGTGCCTGGAGCCCAGGGCTTCCTGGTTTTAAAAGTCCTAGGCCTAAGCCTAACAGTAACCCTAGGAAGGTAAATCAGCCGGGTATTAGGGTTCTTCCTAAGGGAAAAGCCGTGAAAGCAGCCATGTTGTGGCACTTCTGCACTCCCTTTGGGATGCCTTTGGCAGATGAAGTAAGCCTGGAACTCAGGGCTTCCTGGTTAAAGAAATCCAAGCCCTAGGCTGAACCCTAACCCTAACCCTAGGCAGATAAATCAGCCTAGGTATAGGGATGGTGCCAAGGAAAAAGCTGTTAAAGCTGCCATGTTGTTGCACTTTTGTACTCCCCTTGGGATGCCTTGAACAGCTGCAGTGTGCCTGGAGCTAAGGGCTTCCTAGTTTTAAAAATCCTAGCCCTAGGCCTAAGCCTAACAGTAACCCTGGGAAGGTAAATCAGCCTGGTGTTAGGCGTCTTGCCAAGGAAAAAGCCATGAAAGCAGCCATGTTGTGTCACTTTTGCACTCCCTTTTGGATGCCTTTCACAGCTCCAGTGTGCCTGGAACTCAGGGCTTCCTGATATTAAAAATCCTAGCCCTAGGCCGAACCCCAACCCTAAGACGAGAAAGGCAAATCAGCCAGGAATTAGGCATGTCCCCAAGGAAAAAGCTGTGGAGGCAGGCATGTTGTGGTACTTTTGCGCTCTTCTTGGGTAGTCCTTCGCAGCTGCTGTGTTCTTGGAACTCAGGGCTTTCTGGTTAATAGACCCTTACCATAGGCGTAACTCAAACCTTAACCCTAGGAAGGAAAATCAGCCTATGGTTCGGGATGGTCTCATGGAAATATCAGTGGTGGCAGCCAAGTTGCGTCACTTTTGCGCTCCCCTTGGGATGCCTTTCGCAGCTGCAGTGTGCCTGGAGCCCAGGGCTTCCTGGTTTTAAAAGTCCTAGGCCTAAGCCTAACAGTAACCCTAGGAAGGTAAATCAGCCGGGTATTAGGGTTCTTCCTAAGGGAAAAACCGTGAAAGCAGCCATGTTGTGGCACTTCTGCACTCCCTTTGGGATGCCTTTGGCAGATGAAGTAAGCCTGGAACTCAGGGCTTCCTGGTTAAAGAAATCCTAGCCCTAGGCTGAACCCTAACCCTAACCCTAGGCAGATAAATCAGCCTAGGTATAGGGATGGTGCCAAGGAAAAAGCTGTGAAAGCTGCCATGTTGTTGCACTTTTGTACTCCACTTGGGATGCCTTGAACAGCTGCAGTGTGCCTGGAGCTAAGGGCTTCCTAGTTTTAAAAATCCTAGCGCTAGGCCTAAGCCTAACAGTAACCCTGGGAAGGCAAATCAGCCTGGTGTTAGGCGTCTTGCCAAGGAAAAGGCCGTGAAAGCAGCCATGTTGTGGCACTTTTGCACTCCCTTTTGGATGCCTTTCACAGCTCCAGTGTGCCTGGAACTCAGGGCTTCCTGCTTTTAAAAATCCTAGCCCTAGGCCGAACCCCAACCCTAAGACGAGAAAGGCAAATCAGCCAGGAATTAGGCATGTCCCCAAGGAAAAAGCTGTGGAGGCAGGCATGTTGTGGTACTTTTGCGCTCTTCTTGGGTAGTCCTTCGCAGCTGCTGTGTTCTTGGAACTCAGGGCTTTCTGGTTAATAGACCCTTACCCTAGGCGTAACTCAAACCTTAACCCTAGGAAGGAAAATCAGCCTATGGTTCGGGATGGTCTCATGGAAATATCAGTGGTGGCAGCCAAGTTGCGTCACTTTTGCGCTCCCCTTGGGATGCCTTTCGCAGCTGCAGTGTGCCTGGAGCCCAGGGCTTCCTGGTTTTAAAAGTCCTAGGCCTAAGCCTAACAGTAACCCTAGGAAGGTAAATCAGCCGGGTATTAGGGTTCTTCCTAAGGGAAAAGCCGTGAAAGCAGCCATGTTGTGGCACTTCTGCACTCCCTTTGGGATGCCTTTGGCAGATGAAGTAAGCCTGGAACTCAGGGCTTCCTGGTTAAAGAAATCCAAGCCCTAGGCTGAACCCTAACCCTAACCCTAGGCAGATAAATCAGCCTAGGTATAGGGATGGTGCCAAGGAAAAAGCTGTTAAAGCTGCCATGTTGTTGCACTTTTGTACTCCCCTTGGGATGCCTTGAACAGCTGCAGTGTGCCTGGAGCTAAGGGCTTCCTAGTTTTAAAAATCCTAGCCCTAGGCCTAAGCCTAACAGTAACCCTGGGAAGGTAAATCAGCCTGGTGTTAGGCGTCTTGCCAAGGAAAAAGCCGTGAAAGCAGCCATGTTGTGTCACTTTTGCACTCCCTTTTGGATGCCTTTCACAGCTCCAGTGTGCCTGGAACTCAGGGCTTCCTGATATTAAAAATCCTAGCCCTAGGCCGAACCCCAACCCTAAGACGAGAAAGGCAAATCAGCCAGGAATTAGGCATGTCCCCAAGGAAAAAGCTGTGGAGGCAGGCATGTTGTGGTACTTTTGCGCTCTTCTTGGGTAGTCCTTCGCAGCTGCTGTGTTCTTGGAACTCAGGGCTTTCTGGTTAATAGACCCTTACCATAGGCGTAACTCAAACATTAACCCTAGGAAGGAAAATCAGCCTATGGTTCGGGATGGTCTCATGGAAATATCAGTGGTGGCAGCCAAGTTGCGTCACTTTTGCGCTCCCCTTGGGATGCCTTTTGCAGCTGCAGTGTGCCTGGAGCCCAGGGCTTCCTGGTTTTAAAAGTCCTAGGCCTAAGCCTAACAGTAACCCTAGGAAGGTAAATCAGCCGGGTATTAGGGTTCTTCCTAAGGGAAAAGCCGTGAAAGCAGCCATGTTGTGGCACTTCTGCACTCCCTTTGGGATGCCTTTGGCAGATGAAGTAAGCCTGGAACTCAGGGCTTCCTGGTTAAAGAAATCCAAGCCCTAGGCTGAACCCTAACCCTAACCCTAGGCAGATAAATCAGCCTAGGTATAGGGATGGTGCCAAGGAAAAAGCTGTGAAAGCTGCCATGTTGTTGCACTTTTGTACTCCACTTGGGATGCCTTGAATAGCTGCAGTGTGCCTGGAGCCCAGGGCTTCCTAGTTTTAAAAATCCTAGCCCTAGGCCTAAGCCTAACAGTAACCCTGGGAAGGTAAATCAGCCGGGTGTTAGGCTTCTTGCCAAGGAAAAAGCCGTGAAAGCAGCCATGTTGTGGCACTTTTGCACTCCCTTTTGGATGCCTTTCACAGCTGCAGTGTGCCTGGAACTCAGGGCTTCCTGCTTTTAAAAATCCTAGCCCTAGGCCGAACCCCAACCCTAAGACGAGAAAGGCAAATCAGCCAGGAATTAGGCATGTCCCCAAGGAAAAAGCTGTGGAGGCAGGCATGTTGTGGTACTTTTGCGCTCTTCTTGGCTAGTCCTTCGCAGCTGCTGTGTTCTTGGAACTCAGGGCTTTCTGGTAAATAGGGCCCTTACCCTAGGCGTAACTCAAACCTTAACCCTAGGAAGGAAAATCAGCCTATGGTTCGGGATGGTCTCATGGAAATATCAGTGGTGGCAGCCAAGTTGCGTCACTTTTGCGCTCCCCTTGGGATGCCTTTTGCAGCTGCAGTGTGCCTGGAGCCCAGGGCTTCCTGGTTTTAAAAGTCCTAGGCCTAAGCCTAACAGTAACCCTAGGAAGGTAAATCAGCCGGGTATTAGGGTTCTTCCTAAGGGAAAAGCCGTGAAAGCAGCCATGGTGTGGCACTTCTGCACTCCCTTTGGGATGCCTTTGGCAGATGAAGTAAGCCTGGAACTCAGGGCTTCCTGGTTAAAGAAATCCAAGCCCTAGGCTGAACCCTAACCCTAACCCTAGGCAGATAAATCAGCCTAGGTATAGGGATGGTGCCAAGGAAAAAGCTGTGAAAGCTGCCATGTTGTTGCACTTTTGTACTCCCCTTGGGATGCCTTGAACAGCTGCAGTGTGCCTGGAGCCCAGGGCTTCCTAGTTTCAAAAATCCTAGCCCTAGGCCTAAGCCTAACAGTAACCCTGGGAAGGTAAATCAGCCTGGTGTTAGGCTTCTTGCCAAGGAAAAAGCCGTGAAAGCAGCCATGTTGTGGCACTTTTGCACTCCCTTTTGGATGCCTTTCACAGCTGCAGTGTGCCTGGAACTCAGGGCTTCCTGATTTTAAAAATCCTAGCCCTAGGCCGAACCCCAACCCTAAGACGAGAAAGGCAAATCAGCCAGGAATTAGGCATGTCCCCAAGGAAAAAGCTGTGGAGGCAGGCATGTTGTGCTACTTTTGCGCTCTTCTTGGGTAGTCCTTCGCAGCTGCTGTGTTCTTGGAACTCAGGGCTTTCTGGTTAATAGTACCCTTACCCTAGGCGTAACTCAAACCTTAACCCTAGGAAGGAAAATCAGCCTATGGTTCGGGATGGTCTCATGGAAATATCAGTGGTGGCAGCCAAGTTGCGTCACTTTTGCGCTCCCCTTGGGATGCCTTTCGCAGCTGCAGTGTGCCTGGAGCCCAGGGCTTCCTGGTTTTAAAAGTCCTAGGCCTAAGCCTAACAGTAACCCTAGGAAGGTAAATCAGCCTGGTGTTAGGGTTCTTCCTAAGGGAAAAGCCGTGAAAGCAGCCATGTTGTGGCACTTCTGCACTCCCTTTTAGATGCCTTTCACAGCTCCAGTGTGCCTGGAACTCAGGGCTTCCTGCTTTTAAAAATCCTAGCCCTAGGCCGAACCCCAACCCTAAGACGAGAAAGGCAAATCAGCCAGGAATTAGGCATGTCCCCAAGGAAAAAGCTGTGGAGGCAGGCATGTTGTGCTACTTTTGCGCTCTTCTTGGGTAGTCCTTCGCAGCTGCTGTGTTCTTGGAACTCAGGGCTTTCTGGTTAATAGAACCCTTACCCTAGGCGTAACTCAAACCTTAACCCTAGGAAGGAAAATCAGCCTATGGTTCGGGATGGTCTCATGGAAATATCAGTGGTGGCAGCCAAGTTGCGTCACTTTTGCGCTCCCCTTGGGATGCCTTTCGCAGCTGCAGTGTGCCTGGAGCCCAGGGCTTCCTGGTTTTAAAAGTCCTAGGCCTAAGCCTAACAGTAACCCTAGGAAGGTAAATCAGCCGGGTATTAGGGTTCTTCCTAAGGGAAAAACCGTGAAAGCAGCCATGTTGTGGCACTTCTGCACTCCCTTTGGGATGCCTTTGGCAGATGAAGTAAGCCTGGAACTCAGGGCTTCCTGGTTAAAGAAATCACAGCCCTAGGCTGAACCCTAACCCTAACCCTAGGCAGATAAATCAGCCTAGGTATAGGGATGGTGCCAAGGAAAAAGCTGTGAAAGCTGCCATGTTGTTGCACTTTTGTACTCCCCTTGGGATGCCTTGAACAGCTGCAGTGTGCCTGGAGCCCAGGGCTTCCTAGTTTCAAAAATCCTAGCCCTAGGCCTAAGCCTAACAGTAACCCTGGGAAAGTAAGTCAGCCTGGTGTTAGGCGTCTTGCCAAGGAAAAAGCCGTGAAAGCAGCCATGTTGTGGCACTTTTGCACTCCCTTTTGGATGCCTTTCACAGCTGCAGTGTGCCTGGAACTCAGGGCTTCCTGCTTTTAAAAATCCTAGCCCTAGGCCGAACCTCAAACCTAAGACGAGAAAGGCAAATCAGCCAGGAATTAGGCATGTCCCCAAGGAAAAAGCTGTGGAGGCAGGCATGTTGTGGTACTTTTGCGCTCTTCTTGGCTAGTCCTTCGCAGCTGCTGTGTTCTTGGAACTCAGGGCTTTCTGGTTAATAGACCCTTACCCTAGGCGTAACTCAAACCTTAACCCTAGGAAGGAAAATCAGCCTATGGTTCGG
This sequence comes from Ammospiza nelsoni, assembly GCF_027579445.1. Lineage (NCBI taxonomy): Eukaryota > Metazoa > Chordata > Aves > Passeriformes > Passerellidae > Ammospiza > Ammospiza nelsoni. The sequence goes on along the minus strand of NW_026683212.1, from coordinate 335,804 downwards.
GATGGTCTCATGGAAATATCAGTGGTGGCAGCCAAGTTGCGTCACTTTTGCGCTCCCCTTGGGATGCCTTTTGCAGCTGCAGTGTGCCTGGAGCCCAGGGCTTCCTGGTTTTAAAAGTCCTAGGCCTAAGCCTAACAGTAACCCTAGGAAGGTAAATCAGCCGGGTATTAGGGTTCTTCCTAAGGGAAAAGCCGTGAAACAGCCATGTTGTGGCACTTCTGCACTCCCTTTGGGATGCCTTTGGCAGATGAAGTAAGCCTGGAACTCAGGGCTTCCTGGTTAAAGAAATCCAAGCCCTAGGCTGAACCCTAACCCTAGGCAGATAAATCAGCCTAGGTATAGGGATGGTGCCAAGGAAAAAGCTGTGAAAGCTGCCATGTTGTTGCACTTTTGTACTCCCCTTGGGATGCCTTGAACAGCTGCAGTGTGCCTGGAGCTAAGGGCTTCCTAGTTTTAAAAATCCTAGCCCTAGGCCTAAGCCTAACAGTTACCCTGGGAAGGTAAATCAGCCTGGTGTTAGGCGTCTTGCCAAGGAAAAAGCCGTGAAAGCAGCCATGTTGTGGCACTTTTGCACTCCCTTTTGGATGCCTTTCACAGCTGCAGTGTGCCTGGAACTCAGGGCTTCCTGCTTTTAAAAATCCTAGCCCTAGGCCGAACCTCAATCCTAAGACGAGAAAGGCAAATCAGCCAGGAATTAGGCATGTCCCCAAGGAAAAAGCTGTGGAGGCAGGCATGTTGTGGTACTTTTGCGCTCTTCTTGGGTAGTCCTTCGCAGCTGCTGTGTTCTTGGAACTCAGGGCTTTCTGGTTAATAGACCCTTACCCTAGGCGTAACTCAAACCTTAACCCTAGGAAGGAAAATCAGCCTATGGTTCGGGATGGTCTCATGGAAATATCAGTGGTGGCAGCCAAGTTGCGTCACTTTTGCGCTCCCCTTGGGATGCCTTTTGCAGCTGCAGTGTGCCTGGAGCCCAGGGCTTCCTGGTTTTAAAAGTCCTAGGCCTAAGCCTAACAGTAACCCTAGGAAGGTAAATCAGCCGGGTATTAGGGTTCTTCCTAAGGGAAAAGCCGTGAAACAGCCATGTTGTGGCACTTCTGCACTCCCTTTGGGATGCCTTTGGCAGATGAAGTAAGCCTGGAACTCAGGGCTTCCTGGTTAAAGAAATCCAAGCCCTAGGCTGAACCCTAACCCTAACCCTAGGCAGATAAATCAGCCTAGGTATAGGGATGGTGCCAAGGAAAAAGCTGTGAAAGCTGCCATGTTGTTGCACTTTTGTACTCCCCTTGGGATGCCTTGAACAGCTGCAGTGTGCCTGGAGCCCAGGGCTTCCTAGTTTTAAAAATCCTAGCCCTAGGCCTAAGCCTAACAGTAACCCTGGGAAGGCAAATCAGCCTGGTGTTAGGCGTCTTGCCAAGGAAAAAGCCGTGAAAGCAGCCATGTTGTGGCACTTTTGCACTCCCTTTTGGATGCCTTTCACAGCTCCAGTGTGCCTGGAACTCAGGGCTTCCTGATTTTAAAAATCCTAGCCCTAGGCCGAACCCCAACCCTAAGACGAGAAAGGCAAATCAGCCAGGAATTAGGCATGTCCCCAAGGAAAAAGCTGTGGAGGCAGGCATGTTGTGGTACTTTTGCGCTCTTCTTGGGTAGTCCTTCGCAGCTGCTGTGTTCTTGGAACTCAGGGCTTTCTGGTTAATAGACCCTTACCCTAGGCGTAACTCAAACCTTAAGCCTAGGAAGGAAAATCAGCCTATGGTTCGGGATGGTCTCATGGAAATATCAGTGGTGGCAGCCAAGTTGCGTCACTTTTGCGCTCCCCTTGGGATGCCTTTTGCAGCTGCAGTGTGCCTGGAGCCCAGGGCTTCCTGGTTTTAAAAGTCCTAGGCCTAAGCCTAACAGTAACCCTAGGAAGGTAAATCAGCCGGGTATTAGGGTTCTTCCTAAGGGAAAAGCCGTGAAAGCAGCCATGTTGTGGCACTTCTGCACTCCCTTTGGGATGCCTTTGGCAGATGAAGTAAGCCTGGAACTCAGGGCTTCCTGGTTAAAGAAATCCAAGCCCTAGGCTGAACCCTAACCCTAGGCAGATAAATCAGCCTAGGTATAGGGATGGTGCCAAGGAAAAAGCTGTGAAAGCTGCCATGTTGTTACACTTTTGTACTCCCCTTGGGATGCCTTGAACAGCTGCAGTGTGCCTGGAGCCCAGGGCTTCCTAGTTTTAAAAATCCTAGCCCTAGGCCTAAGCCTAACAGTAACCCTGGGAAGGTAAATCAGCCTGGTGTTAGGCTTCTTGCCAAGGAAAAAGCCGTGAAAGCAGCCATGTTGTGGCACTTTTGCACTCCCTTTTGGATGCCTTTCACAGCTCCAGTGTGCCTGGAACTCAGGGCTTCCTGATTTTAAAAATCCTAGCCCTAGGCCGAACCCCAGCCCTAAGACGAGAAAGGCAAATCAGCCAGGAATTAGGCATGTGCCCAAGGAAAAAGCTGTGGAGGCAGGCATGTTGTGGTACTTTTGCGCTCTTCTTGGCTAGTCCTTCGCAGCTGCTGTGTTCTTGGAACTCAGGGCTTTCTGGTTAATAGACCCTTACCCTAGGCTTAACTCAAACCTTAACCCTAGGAAGGAAAATCAGCCTATGGTTCGGGATGGTCTCATGGAAATATCAGTGGTGGCAGCCAAGTTGCGTCACTTTTGCGCTCCCCTAGGGATGCCTTTCGCAGCTGCAGTGTGCCTGGAGCCCAGGGCTTCCTGGTTTTAAAAGTCCTAGGCCTAAGCCTAACAGTAACCCTAGGAAGGTAAATCAGCCGGGTATTAGGCTTCTTCCTAAGGGAAAAGCCGTGAAAGCAGCCATGTTGTGGCACTTCTGCACTCCCTTTGGGATGCCTTTGGCAGATGAAGTAAGCCTGGAACTCAGGGCTTCCTGGTTAAAGAAATCCAAGCCCTAGGCTGAACCCTAACCCTAGGCAGATAAATCAGCCTAGGTATAGGGATGGTGCCAAGGAAAAAGCTGTGAAAGCTGCCATGTTGTTGCACTTTTGTACTCCCCTTGGGATGCCTTGAACAGCTGCAGTGTGCCTGGAGCTAAGGGCTTCCTAGTTTTAAAAATCCTAGCCCTAGGCCTAAGCCTAACAGTTACCCTGGGAAGGTAAATCAGCCTGGTGTTAGGCGTCTTGCCAAGGAAAAAGCCGTGAAAGCAGCCATGTTGTGTCACTTTTGCACTCCCTTTTGGATGCCTTTCACAGCTCCAGTGTGCCTGGAACTCAGGGCTTCCTGCTTTTAAAAATCCTAGCCCTAAGCCGAACCCCAACCCTAAGACGAGAAAGGCAAATCAGCCAGGAATTAGGCATGTCCCCAAGGAAAAAGCTGTGGAGGCAGGCATGTTGTGCTACTTTTGCGCTCTTCTTGGGTAGTCCTTCGCAGCTGCTGTGTTCTTGGAACTCAAGGCTTTCTGGTTAATAGACCCTTACCCTAGGCGTAACTCAAACCTTAACCCTAGGAAGGAAAATCAGCCTATGGTTCGGGATGCTCTCATGGAAATATCAGTGGTGGCAGCCAAGTTGCGTCACTTTTGCGCTCCCCTTGGGATGCCTTTCGCAGCTGCAGTGTGCCTGGAGCCCAGGGCTTCCTGGTTTTAAAAGTCCTAGGCCTAAGCCTAACAGTAACCCTAGGAAGGTAAATCAGCCGGGTATTAGGGTTCTTCCTAAGGGAAAAGCCGTGAAAGCAGCCATGTTGTGGCACTTCTGCACTCCCTTTGGGATGCCTTTGGCAGATGAAGTAAGCCTGGAACTCAGGGCTTCCTGGTTAAAGAAATCACAGCCCTAGGCTGAACCCTAACCCTCGGCAGATAAATCAGCCTAGGTATAGGGATGGTGCCAAGGAAAAAGCTGTGAAAGCTGCCATGTTGTTACACTTTTGTACTCCCCTTGGGATGCCTTGAACAGCTGCAGTGTGCCTGGAGCCCAGGGCTTCCTAGTTTCAAAAATCCTAGCCCTAGGCCTAAGCCTAACAGTAACCCTGGGAAGGTAAATCAGCCTGGTGTTAGGCTTCTTGCCAAGGAAAAAGCCGTGAAAGCAGCCATGTTGTGGCACTTTTGCACTCCCTTTTGGATGCCTTTCACAGCTCCAGTGTGCCTGGAACTCAGGGCTTCCTGATTTTAAAAATCCTAGCCCTAGGCCGAACCCCAACCCTAAGACGAGAAAGGCAAATCAGCCAGGAATTAGGCATGTCCCCAAGGAAAAAGCTGTGGAGGCAGGCATGTTGTGGTACTTTTGCGCTCTTCTTGGGTAGTCCTTCGCAGCTGCTGTGTTCTTGGAACTCAGGGCTTTCTGGTTAATAGACCCTTACCCTAGGCGTAACTCAAACCTTAACCCTAGGAAGGAAAATCAGCCTATGGTTCGGGATGGTCTCATGGAAATATCAGTGGTGGCAGCCAAGTTGCATCACTTTTGCGCTCCCCTTGGGATGCCTTTTGCAGCTGCAGTGTGCCTGGAGCCCCGGGCTTCCTGGTTTTAAAAGTCCTAGGCCTAAGCCTAACAGTAACCCTAGGAAGGTAAATCAGCCGGGTATTAGGGTTCTTCCTAAGGGAAAAGCCGTGAAAGCAGCCATGTTGTGGCACTTCTGCACTCCCTTTGGGATGCCTTTGGCAGATGAAGTAAGCCTGGAACTCAGGGCTTCCTGGTTAAAGAAATCCAAGCCCTAGGCTGAACCCTAACCCTAGGCAGATAAATCAGCCTAGGTATAGGAATGGTGCCAAGGAAAAAGCTGTGAAAGCTGCCATGTTGTTGCACTTTTGTACTCCCCTTGGGATGCCTTGAACAGCTGCAGTGTGCCTGGAGCCCAGGGCTTCCTAGTTTTAAAAATCCTAGCCCTAGGCCTAAGCCTAACAGTAACCCTGGGAAGGTAAATCAGCCTGGTGTTAGGCTTCTTGCCAAGGAAAAAGCCGTGAAAGCAGCCATGTTGTGGCACTGTTGCACTCCCTTTTGGATGCCTTTCACAGCTCCAGTGTGCCTGGAACTCAGGGCTTCCTGATTTTAAAAATCCTAGCCCTAGGCCGAACCCCAACCCTAAGACGAGAAAGGCAAATCAGCCAGGAATTAGGCATGTCCCCAAGGAAAAAGCTGTGGAGGCAGGCATGTTGTGCTACTTTTGCGCTCTTCTTGGCTAGTCCTTCGCAGCTGCTGTGTTCTTGGAACTCAGGGCTTTCTGGTTAATAGACCCTTACCCTAGGCGTAACTCAAACCTTAAGCCTAGGAAGGAAAATCAGCCTATGGTTCGGGATGGTCTCATGGAAATATCAGTGGTGGCAGCCAAGTTGCGTCACTTTTGCGCTCCCCTTGGGATGCCTTTTGCAGCTGCAGTGTGCCTGGAGCCCAGGGCTTTCTGGTTTTAAAAGTCCTAGGCCTAAGCCTAACAGTAACCCTAGGAAGGTAAATCAGCCGGGTATTAGGGTTCTTCCTAAGGGAAAAGCCGTGAAAGCAGCCATGTTGTGGCACTTCTGCACTTCCTTTGGGATGCCTTTGGCAGATGAAGTAAGCCTGGAACTCAGGGCTTCCTGGTTAAAGAAATCCAAGCCCTAGGCTGAACCCTAACCCTAACCCTAGGCAGATAAATCAGCCTAGGTATAGGGATGGTGCCAAGGAAAAAGCTGTGAAAGCTGCCATGTTGTTGCACTTTTGTACTCCCCTTGGGATGCCTTGAACAGCTGCAGTGTGCCTGGAGCCCAGGGCTTCCTAGTTTTAAAAATCCTAGCGCTAGGCCTAAGCCTAACAGTAACCCTGGGAAGGCAAATCAGCCTGGTGTTAGGCGTCTTGCCAAGGAAAAAGCCGTGAAAGCAGCCATGTTGTGGCACTTTTGCACTCCCTTTTGGATGCCTTTCACAGCTCCAGTGTGCCTGGAACTCAGGGCTTCCTGCTTTTAAAAATCCTAGCCCTAGGCCGAACCCCAACCCTAAGACGAGAAAGGCAAATCAGCCAGGAATTAGGCATGTCCCCAAGGAAAAAGCTGTGGAGGCAGGCATGTTGTGGTACTTTTGCGCTCTTCTTGGCTAGTCCTTCGCAGCTGCTGTGTTCTTGGAACTCAGGGCTTTCTGGTTAATAGAGCCCTTACCCTAGGCGTAACTCAAACCTTAACCCTAGGAAGGAAAATCAGCCTATGGTTCGGGATGGTCTCATGGAAATATCAGTGGTGGCAGCCAAGTTGCGTCACTTTTGCGCTCCCCTTGGGATGCCTTTTGCAGCTGCAGTGTGCCTGGAGCCCAGGGCTTCCTGGTTTTAAAAGTCCTAGGCCTAAGCCTAACAGTAACCCTAGGAAGGTAAATCAGCCGGGTATTAGGGTTCTTCCTAAGGGAAAAGCCGTGAAAGCAGCCATGTTGTGGCACTTCTGCACTCCCTTTGGGATGCCTTTGGCAGATGAAGTAAGCCTGGAACTCAGGGCTTCCTGGTTAAAGAAATCCAAGCCCTAGGCTGAACCCTAACCCTAACCCTAGGCAGATAAATCAGCCTAGGTATAGGGATGGTGCCAAGGAAAAAGCTGTGAAAGCTGCCATGTTGTTGCACTTTTGTACTCCCCTTGGGATGCCTTGAACAGCTGCAGTGTGCCTGGAGCCCAGGGCTTCCTAGATTCAAAAATTCTAGCGCTAGGCCTAAGCCTAACAGTAACCCTGGGAAGGCAAATCAGCCTGGTGTTAGGCGTCTTGCCAAGGAAAAAGCCGTGAAAGCAGCCATGTTGTGGCACTTTTGCACTCCCTTTTGGATGCCTTTCACAGCTCCAGTGTGCCTGGAACTCAGGGCTTCCTGATTTTAAAAATCCTAGCCCTAGGCCGAACCCCAACCCTAAGACGAGAAAGGCAAATCAGCCAGGAATTAGGCATGTCCCCAAGGAAAAAGCTGTGGAGGCAGGCATGTTGTGCTACTTTTGCGCTCTTCTTGGCTAGTCCTTCGCAGCTGCTGTGTTCTTGGAACTCAGGGCTTTCTGGTTAATAGACCCTTACCCTAGGCGTAACTCAAACCTTAACCCTAGGAAGGAAAATCAGCCTATGGTTCGGGATGGTCTCATGGAAATATCAGTGGTGGCAGCCAAGTTGCGTCACTTTTGCGCTCCCCTTGGGATGCCTTTCGCAGCTGCAGTGTGCCTGGAGCCCAGGGCTTCCTGGTTTTAAAAGTCCTAGGCCTAAGCCTAACAGTAACCCTAGGAAGGTAAATCAGCCGGGTATTAGGGTTCTTCCTAAGGGAAAAGCCGTGAAAGCAGCCATGTTGTGGCACTTCTGCACTCCCTTTGGGATGCCTTTGGCAGATGAAGTAAGCCTGGAACTCAGGGCTTCCTGGTTAAAGAAATCCAAGCCCTAGGCTGAACCCTAACCCTAACCCTAGGCAGATAAATCAGCCTAGGTATAGGGATGGTGCCAAGGAAAAAGCTGTTAAAGCTGCCATGTTGTTGCACTTTTGTACTCCCCTTGGGATGCCTTGAACAGCTGCAGTGTGCCTGGAGCTAAGGGCTTCCTAGTTTTAAAAATCCTAGCCCTAGGCCTAAGCCTAACAGTAACCCTGGGAAGGTAAATCAGCCTGGTGTTAGGCGTCTTGCCAAGGAAAAAGCCATGAAAGCAGCCATGTTGTGTCACTTTTGCACTCCCTTTTGGATGCCTTTCACAGCTCCAGTGTGCCTGGAACTCAGGGCTTCCTGATATTAAAAATCCTAGCCCTAGGCCGAACCCCAACCCTAAGACGAGAAAGGCAAATCAGCCAGGAATTAGGCATGTCCCCAAGGAAAAAGCTGTGGAGGCAGGCATGTTGTGGTACTTTTGCGCTCTTCTTGGCTAGTCCTTCGCAGCTGCTGTGTTCTTGGAACTCAGGGCTTTCTGGTTAATAGACCCTTACCATAGGCGTAACTCAAACCTTAACCCTAGGAAGGAAAATCAGCCTATGGTTCGGGATGGTCTCATGGAAATATCAGTGGTGGCAGCCAAGTTGCGTCACTTTTGCGCTCCCCTTGGGATGCCTTTTGCAGCTGCAGTGTGCCTGGAGCCCAGGGCTTCCTGGTTTTAAAAGTCCTAGGCCTAAGCCTAACAGTAACCCTAGGAAGGTAAATCAGCCGGGTATTAGGGTTCTTCCTAAGGGAAAAGCCGTGAAAGCAGCCATGTTGTGGCACTTCTGCACTCCCTTTGGGATGCCTTTGGCAGATGAAGTAAGCCTGGAACTCAGGGCTTCCTGGTTAAAGAAATCCAAGCCCTAGGCTGAACCCTAACCCTAACCCTAGGCAGATAAATCAGCCTAGGTATAGGGATGGTGCCAAGGAAAAAGCTGTGAAAGCTGCCATGTTGTTGCACTTTTGTACTCCCCTTGGGATGCCTTGAACAGCTGCAGTGTGCCTGGAGCCCAGGGCTTCCTAGTTTTAAAAATCCTAGCGCTAGGCCTAAGCCTAACAGTAACCCTGGGAAGGCAAATCAGCCTGGTGTTAGGCGTCTTGCCAAGGAAAAAGCCGTGAAAGCAGCCATGTTGTGGCACTTTTGCACTCCCTTTTGGATGCCTTTCACAGCTCCAGTGTGCCTGGAACTCAGGGCTTCCTGATTTTAAAAATCCTAGCCCTAGGCCGAACCCCAACCCTAAGACGAGAAAGGCAAATCAGCCAGGAATTAGGCATGTCCCCAAGGAAAAAGCTGTGGAGGCAGGCATGTTGTGCTACTTTTGCGCTCTTCTTGGCTAGTCCTTCGCAGCTGCTGTGTTCTTGGAACTCAGGGCTTTCTGGTTAATAGACCCTTACCCTAGGCGTAACTCAAACCTTAACCCTAGGAAGGAAAATCAGCCTATGGTTCGGGATGGTCTCATGGAAATATCAGTGGTGGCAGCCAAGTTGCGTCACTTTTGCGCTCCCCTTGGGATGCCTTTCGCAGCTGCAGTGTGCCTGGAGCCCAGGGCTTCCTGGTTTTAAAAGTCCTAGGCCTAAGCCTAACAGTAACCCTAGGAAGGTAAATCAGCCGGGTATTAGGGTTCTTCCTAAGGGAAAAGCCGTGAAAGCAGCCATGTTGTGGCACTTCTGCACTCCCTTTGGGATGCCTTTGGCAGATGAAGTAAGCCTGGAACTCAGGGCTTCCTGGTTAAAGAAATCCAAGCCCTAGGCTGAACCCTAACCCTAACCCTAGGCAGATAAATCAGCCTAGGTATAGGGATGGTGCCAAGGAAAAAGCTGTTAAAGCTGCCATGTTGTTGCACTTTTGTACTCCCCTTGGGATGCCTTGAACAGCTGCAGTGTGCCTGGAGCTAAGGGCTTCCTAGTTTTAAAAATCCTAGCCCTAGGCCTAAGCCTAACAGTAACCCTGGGAAGGTAAATCAGCCTGGTGTTAGGCGTCTTGCCAAGGAAAAAGCCGTGAAAGCAGCCATGTTGTGTCACTTTTGCACTCCCTTTTGGATGCCTTTCACAGCTCCAGTGTGCCTGGAACTCAGGGCTTCCTGATATTAAAAAATCCTAGCCCTAGGCCGAACCCCAACCCTAAGACGAGAAAGGCAAATCAGCCAGGAATTAGGCATGTCCCCAAGGAAAAAGCTGTGGAGGCAGGCATGTTGTGGTACTTTTGCGCTCTTCTTGGGTAGTCCTTCGCAGCTGCTGTGTTCTTGGAACTCAGGGCTTTCTGGTTAATAGACCCTTACCATAGGCGTAACTCAAACATTAACCCTAGGAAGGAAAATCAGCCTATGGTTCGGGATGGTCTCATGGAAATATCAGTGGTGGCAGCCAAGTTGCGTCACTTTTGCGCTCCCCTTGGGATGCCTTTTGCAGCTGCAGTGTGCCTGGAGCCCAGGGCTTCCTGGTTTTAAAAGTCCTAGGCCTAAGCCTAACAGTAACCCTAGGAAGGTAAATCAGCCGGGTATTAGGGTTCTTCCTAAGGGAAAAGCCGTGAAAGCAGCCATGTTGTGGCACTTCTGCACTCCCTTTGGGATGCCTTTGGCAGATGAAGTAAGCCTGGAACTCAGGGCTTCCTGGTTAAAGAAATCCAAGCCCTAGGCTGAACCCTAACCCTAACCCTAGGCAGATAAATCAGCCTAGGTATAGGGATGGTGCCAAGGAAAAAGCTGTGAAAGCTGCCATGTTGTTGCACTTTTGTACTCCACTTGGGATGCCTTGAACAGCTGCAGTGTGCCTGGAGCCCAGGGCTTCCTAGTTTTAAAAATCCTAGCCCTAGGCCTAAGCCTAACAGTAACCCTGGGAAAGTAAGTCAGCCTGGTGTTAGGCTTCTTGCCAAGGAAAAAGCCGTGAAAGCAGCCATGTTGTGGCACTTTTGCACTCCCTTTTGGATGCCTTTCACAGCTCCAGTGTGCCTGGAACTCAGGGCTTCCTGCTTTTAAAAATCCTAGCCCTAGGCCGAACCCCAACCCTAAGACGAGAAAGGCAAATCAGCCAGGAATTAGGCATGTCCCCAAGGAAAAAGCTGTGGAGGCAGGCATGTTGTGCTACTTTTGCGCTCTTCTTGGGTAGTCCTTCGCAGCTGCTGTGTTCTTGGAACTCAGGGCTTTCTGGTTAATAGACCCTTACCCTAGGCGTAACTCAAACCTTAACCCTAGGAAGGAAAATCAGCCTATGGTTCGGGATGGTCTCATGGAAATATCAGTGGTGGCAGCCAAGTTGCATCACTTTTGCGCTCCCCTTGGGATGCCTTTTGCAGCTGCAGTGTGCCTGGAGCCCCGGGCTTCCTGGTTTTAAAAGTCCTAGGCCTAAGCCTAACAGTAACCCTAGGAAGGTAAATCAGCCGGGTATTAGGGTTCTTCCTAAGGGAAAAGCCGTGAAAGCAGCCATGTTGTGGCACTTCTGCACTCCCTTTGGGATGCCTTTGGCAGATGAAGTAAGCCTGGAACTCAGGGCTTCCTGGTTAAAGAAATCCAAGCCCTAGGCTGAACCCTAACCCTAGGCAGATAAATCAGCCTAGGTATAGGAATGGTGCCAAGGAAAAAGCTGTGAAAGCTGCCATGTTGTTGCACTTTTGTACTCCCCTTGGGATGCCTTGAACAGCTGCAGTGTGCCTGGAGCCCAGGGCTTCCTAGTTTTAAAAATCCTAGCCCTAGGCCTAAGCCTAACAGTAACCCTGGGAAGGTAAATCAGCCTGGTGTTAGGCTTCTTGCCAAGGAAAAAGCCGTGAAAGCAGCCATGTTGTGGCACTTTTGCACTCCCTTTTGGATGCCTTTCACAGCTCCAGTGTGCCTGGAACTCAGGGCTTCCTGATTTTAAAAATCCTAGCCCTAGGCCGAACCCCAACCCTAAGACGAGAAAGGCAAATCAGCCAGGAATTAGGCATGTCTCCAAGGAAAAAGCTGTGGAGGCAGGCATGTTGTGGTACTTTTGCGCTCTTCTTGGCTAGTCCTTCGCAGCTGCTGTGTTCTTGGAACTCAGGGCTTTCTGGTTAATAGACCCTTACCCTAGGCGTAACTCAAACCTTAAGCCTAGGAAGGAAAATCAGCCTATGGTTCGGGATGGTCTCATGGAAATATCAGTGGTGGCAGCCAAGTTGCGTCACTTTTGCGCTCCCCTTGGGATGCCTTTTGCAGCTGCAGTGTGCCTGGAGCCCAGGGCTTTCTGGTTTTAAAAGTCCTAGGCCTAAGCCTAACAGTAACCCTAGGAAGGTAAATCAGCCGGGTATTAGGGTTCTTCCTAAGGGAAAAGCCGTGAAAGCAGCCATGTTGTGGCACTTCTGCACTTCCTTTGGGATGCCTTTGGCAGATGAAGTAAGCCTGGAACTCAGGGCTTCCTGGTTAAAGAAATCCAAGCCCTAGGCTGAACCCTAACCCTAACCCTAGGCAGATAAATCAGCCTAGGTATAGGGATGGTGCCAAGGAAAAAGCTGTGAAAGCTGCCATGTTGTTGCACTTTTGTACTCCCCTTGGGATGCCTTGAACAGCTGCAGTGTGCCTGGAGCCCAGGGCTTCCTAGTTTTAAAAATCCTAGCGCTAGGCCTAAGCCTAACAGTAACCCTGGGAAGGCAAATCAGCCTGGTGTTAGGCGTCTTGCCAAGGAAAAAGCCGTGAAAGCAGCCATGTTGTGGCACTTTTGCACTCCCTTTTGGATGCCTTTCACAGCTCCAGTGTGCCTGGAACTCAGGGCTTCCTGCTTTTAAAAATCCTAGCCCTAGGCCGAACCCCAACCCTAAGACGAGAAAGGCAAATCAGCCAGGAATTAGGCATGTCCCCAAGGAAAAAGCTGTGGAGGCAGGCATGTTGTGGTACTTTTGCGCTCTTCTTGGCTAGTCCTTCGCAGCTGCTGTGTTCTTGGAACTCAGGGCTTTCTGGTTAATAGAGCCCTTACCCTAGGCGTAACTCAAACCTTAACCCTAGGAAGGAAAATCAGCCTATGGTTCGGGATGGTCTCATGGAAATATCAGTGGTGGCAGCCAAGTTGCGTCACTTTTGCGCTCCCCTTGGGATGCCTTTTGCAGCTGCAGTGTGCCTGGAGCCCAGGGCTTCCTGGTTTTAAAAGTCCTAGGCCTAAGCCTAACAGTAACCCTAGGAAGGTAAATCAGCCGGGTATTAGGGTTCTTCCTAAGGGAAAAGCCGTGAAAGCAGCCATGTTGTGGCACTTCTGCACTCCCTTTGGGATGCCTTTGGCAGATGAAGTAAGCCTGGAACTCAGGGCTTCCTGGTTAAAGAAATCCAAGCCCTAGGCTGAACCCTAACCCTAACCCTAGGCAGATAAATCAGCCTAGGTATAGGGATGGTGCCAAGGAAAAAGCTGTGAAAGCTGCCATGTTGTTGCACTTTTGTACTCCCCTTGGGATGCCTTGAACAGCTGCAGTGTGCCTGGAGCCCAGGGCTTCCTAGATTCAAAAATTCTAGCGCTAGGCCTAAGCCTAACAGTAACCCTGGGAAGGCAAATCAGCCTGGTGTTAGGCGTCTTGCCAAGGAAAAAGCCGTGAAAGCAGCCATGTTGTGGCACTTTTGCACTCCCTTTTGGATGCCTTTCACAGCTCCAGTGTGCCTGGAACTCAGGGCTTCCTGATTTTAAAAATCCTAGCCCTAGGCCGAACCCCAACCCTAAGACGAGAAAGGCAAATCAGCCAGGAATTAGGCATGTCCCCAAGGAAAAAGCTGTGGAGGCAGGCATGTTGTGGTACTTTTGCGCTCTTCTTGGCTAGTCCTTCGCAGCTGCTGTGTTCTTGGAACTCAGGGCTTTCTGGTTAATAGACCCTTACCCTAGGCGTAACTCAAACCTTAACCCTAGGAAGGAAAATCAGCCTATGGTTCGGGATGGTCTCATGGAAATATCAGTGGTGGCAGCCAAGTTGCGTCACTTTTGCGCTCCCCTTGGGATGCCTTTCGCAGCTGCAGTGTGCCTGGAGCCCAGGGCTTCCTGGTTTTAAAAGTCCTAGGCCTAAGCCTAACAGTAACCCTAGGAAGGTAAATCAGCCGGGTATTAGGGTTCTTCCTAAGGGAAAAGCCGTGAAAGCAGCCATGTTGTGGCACTTCTGCACTCCCTTTGGGATGCCTTTGGCAGATGAAGTAAGCCTGGAACTCAGGGCTTCCTGGTTAAAGAAATCCAAGCCCTAGGCTGAAGCCTAACCCTAACCCTAGGCAGATAAATCAGCCTAGGTATAGGGATGGTGCCAAGGAAAAAGCTGTTAAAGCTGCCATGTTGTTGCACTTTTGTACTCCCCTTGGGATGCCTTGAACAGCTGCAGTGTGCCTGGAGCTAAGGGCTTCCTAGTTTTAAAAATCCTAGCCCTAGGCCTAAGCCTAACAGTAACCCTGGGAAGGTAAATCAGCCTGGTGTTAGGCGTCTTGCCAAGGAAAAAGCCATGAAAGCAGCCATGTTGTGTCACTTTTGCACTCCCTTTTGGATGCCTTTCACAGCTCCAGTGTGCCTGGAACTCAGGGCTTCCTGATATTAAAAATCCTAGCCCTAGGCCGAACCCCAACCCTAAGACGAGAAAGGCAAATCAGCCAGGAATTAGGCATGTCCCCAAGGAAAAAGCTGTGGAGGCAGGCATGTTGTGCTACTTTTGCGCTCTTCTTGGCTAGTCCTTCGCAGCTGCTGTGTTCTTGGAACTCAGGGCTTTCTGGTTAATAGACCCTTACCATAGGCGTAACTCAAACCTTAACCCTAGGAAGGAAAATCAGCCTATGGTTCGGGATGGTCTCATGGAAATATCAGTGGTGGCAGCCAAGTTGCGTCACTTTTGCGCTCCCCTTGGGATGCCTTTCGCAGCTGCAGTGTGCCTGGAGCCCAGGGCTTCCTGGTTTTAAAAGTCCTAGGCCTAAGCCTAACAGTAACCCTAGGAAGGTAAATCAGCCGGGTATTAGGGTTCTTCCTAAGGGAAAAGCCGTGAAAGCAGCCATGTTGTGGCACTTCTGCACTCCCTTTGGGATGCCTTTGGCAGATGAAGTAAGCCTGGAACTCAGGGCTTCCTGGTTAAAGAAATCCAAGCCCTAGGCTGAACCCTAACCCTAACCCTAGGCAGATAAATCAGCCTAGGTATAGGGATGGTGCCAAGGAAAAAGCTGTGAAAGCTGCCATGTTGTTGCACTTTTGTACTCCACTTGGGATGCCTTGAACAGCTGCAGTGTGCCTGGAGCCCAGGGCTTCCTAGTTTTAAAAATCCTAGCCCTAGGCCTAAGCCTAACAGTAACCCTGGGAAAGTAAGTCAGCCTGGTGTTAGGCTTCTTGCCAAGGAAAAAGCCGTGAAAGCAGCCATGTTGTGGCACTTTTGCACTCCCTTTTGGATGACTTTCACAGCTCCAGTGTGCCTGGAACTCAGGGCTTCCTGCTTTTAAAAATCCTAGCCCTAGGCCGAACCTGAAACCTAAGACGAGAAAGGCAAATCAGCCAGGAATTAGGCATGTGCCCAAGGAAAAAGCTGTGGAGGCAGGCATGTTGTGCTACTTTTGCGCTCTTCTTGGCTAGTCCTTCGCAGCTGCTGTGTTCTTGGAACTCAGGGCTTTCTGGTTAATAGACCCTTACCCTAGGCGTAACTCAAACCTTAAGCCTAGGAAGGAAAATCAGCCTATGGTTCGGGATGGTCTCATGGAAATATCAGTGGTGGCAGCCAAGTTGCGTCACTTTTGCGCTCCCCTTGGGATGCCTTTTGCAGCTGCAGTGTGCCTGGAGCCCAGGGCTTCCTGGTTTTAAAAGTCCTAGGCCTAAGCCTAACAGTAACCCTAGGAAGGTAAATCAGCCGGGTATTAGGGTTCTTCCTAAGGGAAAAGCCGTGAAAGCAGCCATGTTGTGGCACTTCTGCACTCCCTTTGGGATGCCTTTGGCAGATGAAGTAAGCCTGGAACTCAGGGCTTCCTGGTTAAAGAAATCCAAGCCCTAGGCTGAACCCTAACCCTAACCCTAGGCAGATAAATCAGCCTAGGTATAGGGATGGTGCCAAGGAAAAAGCTGTGAAAGCTGCCATGTTGTTGCACTTTTGTACTCCCCTTGGGATGCCTTGAACAGCTGCAGTGTGCCTGGAGCCCAGGGCTTCCTAGTTTTAAAAATCCTAGCGCTAGGCCTAAGCCTAACAGTAACCCTGGGAAGGCAAATCAGCCTGGTGTTAGGCGTCTTGCCAAGGAAAAAGCCGTGAAAGCAGCCATGTTGTGGCACTTTTGCACTCCCTTTTGGATGCCTTTCACAGCTCCAGTGTGCCTGGAACTCAGGGCTTCCTGATTTTAAAAATCCTAGCCCTAGGCCGAACCCCAACCCTAAGACGAGAAAGGCAAATCAGCCAGGAATTAGGCATGTCCCCAAGGAAAAAGCTGTGGAGGCAGGCATGTTGTGCTACTTTTGCGCTCTTCTTGGCTAGTCCTTCGCAGCTGCTGTGTTCTTGGAACTCAGGGCTTTCTGGTTAATAGACCCTTACCCTAGGCGTAACTCAAACCTTAACCCTAGGAAGGAAAATCAGCCTATGGTTCGGGATGGTCTCATGGAAATATCAGTGGTGGCAGCCAAGTTGCGTCACTTTTGCGCTCCCCTTGGGATGCCTTTCGCAGCTGCAGTGTGCCTGGAGCCCAGGGCTTCCTGGTTTTAAAAGTCCTAGGCCTAAGCCTAACAGTAACCCTAGGAAGGTAAATCAGCCGGGTATTAGGGTTCTTCCTAAGGGAAAAGCCGTGAAAGCAGCCATGTTGTGGCACTTCTGCACTCCCTTTGGGATGCCTTTGGCAGATGAAGTAAGCCTGGAACTCAGGGCTTCCTGGTTAAAGAAATCCAAGCCCTAGGCTGAACCCTAACCCTAACCCTAGGCAGATAAATCAGCCTAGGTATAGGGATGGTGCCAAGGAAAAAGCTGTTAAAGCTGCCATGTTGTTGCACTTTTGTACTCCCCTTGGGATGCCTTGAACAGCTGCAGTGTGCCTGGAGCTAAGGGCTTCCTAGTTTTAAAAATCCTAGCCCTAGGCCTAAGCCTAACAGTAACCCTGGGAAGGTAAATCAGCCTGGTGTTAGGCGTCTTGCCAAGGAAAAAGCCGTGAAAGCAGCCATGTTGTGTCACTTTTGCACTCCCTTTTGGATGCCTTTCACAGCTCCAGTGTGCCTGGAACTCAGGGCTTCCTGATATTAAAAAATCCTAGCCCTAGGCCGAACCCCAACCCTAAGACGAGAAAGGCAAATCAGCCAGGAATTAGGCATGTCCCCAAGGAAAAAGCTGTGGAGGCAGGCATGTTGTGGTACTTTTGCGCTCTTCTTGGGTAGTCCTTCGCAGCTGCTGTGTTCTTGGAACTCAGGGCTTTCTGGTTAATAGACCCTTACCATAGGCGTAACTCAAACATTAACCCTAGGAAGGAAAATCAGCCTATGGTTCGGGATGGTCTCATGGAAATATCAGTGGTGGCAGCCAAGTTGCGTCACTTTTGCGCTCCCCTTGGGATGCCTTTTGCAGCTGCAGTGTGCCTGGAGCC
Source organism: Ammospiza nelsoni (assembly GCF_027579445.1). Taxonomy (NCBI): domain Eukaryota; kingdom Metazoa; phylum Chordata; class Aves; order Passeriformes; family Passerellidae; genus Ammospiza; species Ammospiza nelsoni. The sequence continues at coordinate 318,966 of NW_026683212.1, read as the reverse complement.
CAGGGCTTCCTGGTTTTAAAAGTCCTAGGCCTAAGCCTAACAGTAACCCTAGGAAGGTAAATCAGCCGGGTATTAGGGTTCTTCCTAAGGGAAAAGCCGTGAAAGCAGCCATGTTGTGGCACTTCTGCACTCCCTTTGGGATGCCTTTGGCAGATGAAGTAAGCCTGGAACTCAGGGCTTCCTGGTTAAAGAAATCCAAGCCCTAGGCTGAACCCTAACCCTAACCCTAGGCAGATAAATCAGCCTAGGTATAGGGATGGTGCCAAGGAAAAAGCTGTGAAAGCTGCCATGTTGTTGCACTTTTGTACTCCACTTGGGATGCCTTGAACAGCTGCAGTGTGCCTGGAGCCCAGGGCTTCCTAGTTTTAAAAATCCTAGCCCTAGGCCTAAGCCTAACAGTAACCCTGGGAAAGTAAGTCAGCCTGGTGTTAGGCTTCTTGCCAAGGAAAAAGCCGTGAAAGCAGCCATGTTGTGGCACTTTTGCACTCCCTTTTGGATGCCTTTCACAGCTGCAGTGTGCCTGGAACTCAGGGCTTCCTGCTTTTAAAAATCCTAGCCCTAGGCCGAACCCCAACCCTAAGACGAGAAAGGCAAATCAGCCAGGAATTAGGCATGTCCCCAAGGAAAAAGCTGTGGAGGCAGGCATGTTGTGCTACTTTTGCGCTCTTCTTGGGTAGTCCTTCGCAGCTGCTGTGTTCTTGGAACTCAGGGCTTTCTGGTTAATAGACCCTTACCATAGGCGTAACTCAAACCTTAACCCTAGGAAGGAAAATCAGCCTATGGTTCGGGATGGTCTCATGGAAATATCAGTGGTGGCAGCCAAGTTGCGTCACTTTTGCGCTCCCCTTGGGATGCCTTTCGCAGCTGCAGTGTGCCTGGAGCCCAGGGCTTCCTGGTTTTAAAAGTCCTAGGCCTAAGCCTAACAGTAACCCTAGGAAGGTAAATCAGCCGGGTATTAGGGTTCTTCCTAAGGGAAAAGCCGTGAAAGCAGCCATGTTGTGGCACTTCTGCACTCCCTTTGGGATGCCTTTGGCAGATGAAGTAAGCCTGGAACTCAGGGCTTCCTGGTTAAAGAAATCCAAGCCCTAGGCTGAACCCTAACCCTAACCCTAGGCAGATAAATCAGCCTAGGTATAGGGATGGTGCCAAGGAAAAAGCTGTGAAAGCTGCCATGTTGTTGCACTTTTGTACTCCCCTTGGGATGCCTTGAACAGCTGCAGTGTGCCTGGAGCCCAGGGCTTCCTAGATTCAAAAATTCTAGCGCTAGGCCTAAGCCTAACAGTAACCCTGGGAAGGCAAATCAGCCTGGTGTTAGGCGTCTTGCCAAGGAAAAAGCCGTGAAAGCAGCCATGTTGTGGCACTTTTGCACTCCCTTTTGGATGCCTTTCACAGCTCCAGTGTGCCTGGAACTCAGGGCTTCCTGATTTTAAAAATCCTAGCCCTAGGCCGAACCCCAACCCTAAGACGAGAAAGGCAAATCAGCCAGGAATTAGGCATGTCCCCAAGGAAAAAGCTGTGGAGGCAGGCATGTTGTGGTACTTTTGCGCTCTTCTTGGCTAGTCCTTCGCAGCTGCTGTGTTCTTGGAACTCAGGGCTTTCTGGTTAATAGACCCTTACCCTAGGCGTAACTCAAACCTTAACCCTAGGAAGGAAAATCAGCCTATGGTTCGGGATGCTCTCATGGAAATATCAGTGGTGGCAGCCAAGTTGCGTCACTTTTGCGCTCCCCTTGGGATGCCTTTCGCAGCTGCAGTGTGCCTGGAGCCCAGGGCTTCCTGGTTTTAAAAGTCCTAGGCCTAAGCCTAACAGTAACCCTAGGAAGGTAAATCAGCCGGGTATTAGGGTTCTTCCTAAGGGAAAAGCCGTGAAAGCAGCCATGTTGTGGCACTTCTGCACTCCCTTTGGGATGCCTTTGGCAGATGAAGTAAGCCTGGAACTCAGGGCTTCCTGGTTAAAGAAATCCAAGCCCTAGGCTGAAGCCTAACCCTAACCCTAGGCAGATAAATCAGCCTAGGTATAGGGATGGTGCCAAGGAAAAAGCTGTTAAAGCTGCCATGTTGTTGCACTTTTGTACTCCCCTTGGGATGCCTTGAACAGCTGCAGTGTGCCTGGAGCTAAGGGCTTCCTAGTTTTAAAAATCCTAGCCCTAGGCCTAAGCCTAACAGTAACCCTGGGAAGGTAAATCAGCCTGGTGTTAGGCGTCTTGCCAAGGAAAAAGCCATGAAAGCAGCCATGTTGTGTCACTTTTGCACTCCCTTTTGGATGCCTTTCACAGCTCCAGTGTGCCTGGAACTCAGGGCTTCCTGATATTAAAAATCCTAGCCCTAGGCCGAACCCCAACCCTAAGACGAGAAAGGCAAATCAGCCAGGAATTAGGCATGTCCCCAAGGAAAAAGCTGTGGAGGCAGGCATGTTGTGGTACTTTTGCGCTCTTCTTGGCTAGTCCTTCGCAGCTGCTGTGTTCTTGGAACTCAGGGCTTTCTGGTTAATAGACCCTTACCATAGGCGTAACTCAAACCTTAACCCTAGGAAGGAAAATCAGCCTATGGTTCGGGATGGTCTCATGGAAATATCAGTGGTGGCAGCCAAGTTGCGTCACTTTTGCGCTCCCCTTGGGATGCCTTTCGCAGCTGCAGTGTGCCTGGAGCCCAGGGCTTCCTGGTTTTAAAAGTCCTAGGCCTAAGCCTAACAGTAACCCTAGGAAGGTAAATCAGCCGGGTATTAGGGTTCTTCCTAAGGGAAAAGCCGTGAAAGCAGCCATGTTGTGGCACTTCTGCACTCCCTTTGGGATGCCTTTGGCAGATGAAGTAAGCCTGGAACTCAGGGCTTCCTGGTTAAAGAAATCCAAGCCCTAGGCTGAACCCTAACCCTAACCCTAGGCAGATAAATCAGCCTAGGTATAGGGATGGTGCCAAGGAAAAAGCTGTGAAAGCTGCCATGTTGTTGCACTTTTGTACTCCCCTTGGGATGCCTTGAACAGCTGCAGTGTGCCTGGAGCCCAGGGCTTCCTAGTTTTAAAAATCCTAGCCCTAGGCCTAAGCCTAACAGTAACCCTGGGAAGGTAAATCAGCCTGGTGTTAGGCTTCTTGCCAAGGAAAAAGCCGTGAAAGCAGCCATGTTGTGGCACTTTTGCACTCCCTTTTGGATGCCTTTCACAGCTCCAGTGTGCCTGGAACTCAGGGCTTCCTGCTTTTAAAAATCCTAGCCCTAGGCCGAACCCCAACCCTAAGACGAGAAAGGCAAATCAGCCAGGAATTAGGCATGTCCCCAAGGAAAAAGCTGTGGAGGCAGGCATGTTGTGGTACTTTTGCGCTCTTCTTGGCTAGTCCTTCGCAGCTGCTGTGTTCTTGGAACTCAGGGCTTTCTGGTTAATAGAACCCTTACCCTAGGCGTAACTCAAACCTTAACCCTAGGAAGGAAAATCAGCCTATGGTTCGGGATGGTCTCATGGAAATATCAGTGGTGGCAGCCAAGTTGCGTCACTTTTGCGCTCCCCTTGGGATGCCTTTTGCAGCTGCAGTGTGCCTGGAGCCCAGGGCTTCCTGGTTTTAAAAGTCCTAGGCCTAAGCCTAACAGTAACCCTAGGAAGGTAAATCAGCCGGGTATTAGGGTTCTTCCTAAGGGAAAAGCCGTGAAACAGCCATGTTGTGGCACTTCTGCACTCCCTTTGGGATGCCTTTGGCAGATGAAGTAAGCCTGGAACTCAGGGCTTCCTGGTTAAAGAAATCCAAGCCCTAGGCTGAACCCTAACCCTAACCCTAGGCAGATAAATCAGCCTAGGTATAGGGATGGTGCCAAGGAAAAAGCTGTGAAAGCTGCCATGTTGTTGCACTTTTGTACTCCCCTTGGGATGCCTTGAACAGCTGCAGTGTGCCTGGAGCCCAGGGCTTCCTAGTTTTAAAAATCCTAGCGCTAGGCCTAAGCCTAACAGTAACCCTGGGAAGGCAAATCAGCCTGGTGTTAGGCGTCTTGCCAAGGAAAAAGCCGTGAAAGCAGCCATGTTGTGGCACTTTTGCACTCCCTTTTGGATGCCTTTCACAGCTCCAGTGTGCCTGGAACTCAGGGCTTCCTGATTTTAAAAATCCTAGCCCTAGGCCGAACCCCAACCCTAAGACGAGAAAGGCAAATCAGCCAGGAATTAGGCATGTCCCCAAGGAAAAAGCTGTGGAGGCAGGCATGTTGTGGTACTTTTGCGCTCTTCTTGGGTAGTCCTTCGCAGCTGCTGTGTTCTTGGAACTCAGGGCTTTCTGGTTAATAGACCCTTACCCTAGGTGTAACTCAAACCTTAACCCTAGGAAGGAAAATCAGCCTATGGTTCGGGATGGTCTCATGGAAATATCAGTGGTGGCAGCCAAGTTGCGTCACTTTTGCGCTCCCCTTGGGATGCCTTTCGCAGCTGCAGTGTGCCTGGAGCCCAGGGCTTCCTGGTTTTAAAAGTCCTAGGCCTAAGCCTAACAGTAACCCTAGGAAGGTAAATCAGCCGGGTATTAGGGTTCTTCCTAAGGGAAAAGCCGTGAAAGCAGCCATGTTGTGGCACTTCTGCACTCCCTTTGGGATGCCTTTGGCAGATGAAGTAAGCCTGGAACTCAGGGCTTCCTGGTTAAAGAAATCCAAGCCCTAGGCTGAACCCTAACCCTAACCCTAGGCAGATAAATCAGCCTAGGTATAGGGATGGTGCCAAGGAAAAAGCTGTGAAAGCTGCCATGTTGTTGCACTTTTGTACTCCCCTTGGGATGCCTTGAACAGCTGCAGTGTGCCTGGAGCTAAGGGCTTCCTAGTTTTAAAAATCCTAGCCCTAGGCCTAAGCCTAACAGTAACCCTGGGAAGGTAAATCAGCCTGGTGTTAGGCGTCTTGCCAAGGAAAAAGCCGTGAAAGCAGCCATGTTGTGTCACTTTTGCACTCCCTTTTGGATGCCTTTCACAGCTGCAGTGTGCCTGGAACTCAGGGCTTCCTGATATTAAAAATCCTAGCCCTAGGCCGAACCCCAACCCTAAGACGAGAAAGGCAAATCAGCCAGGAATTAGGCATGTCCCCAAGGAAAAAGCTGTGGAGGCAGGCATGTTGTGGTACTTTTGCGCTCTTCTTGGGTAGTCCTTCGCAGCTGCTGTGTTCTTGGAACTCAGGGCTTTCTGGTTAATAGACCCTTACCATAGGCGTAACTCAAACCTTAACCCTAGGAAGGAAAATCAGCCTATGGTTCGGGATGGTCTCATGGAAATATCAGTGGTGGCAGCCAAGTTGCGTCACTTTTGCGCTCCCCTTGGGATGCCTTTTGCAGCTGCAGTGTGCCTGGAGCCCAGGGCTTCCTGGTTTTAAAAGTCCTAGGCCTAAGCCTAACAGTAACCCTAGGAAGGTAAATCAGCCGGGTATTAGGGTTCTTCCTAAGGGAAAAGCCGTGAAAGCAGCCATGTTGTGGCACTTCTGCACTCCCTTTGGGATGCCTTTGGCAGATGAAGTAAGCCTGGAACTCAGGGCTTCCTGGTTAAAGAAATCCAAGCCCTAGGCTGAACCCTAACCCTAACCCTAGGCAGATAAATCAGCCTAGGTATAGGGATGGTGCCAAGGAAAAAGCTGTGAAAGCTGCCATGTTGTTGCACTTTTGTACTCCCCTTGGGATGCCTTGAACAGCTGCAGTGTGCCTGGAGCCCAGGGCTTCCTAGTTTTAAAAATCCTAGCCCTAGGCCTAAGCCTAACAGTAACCCTGGGAAAGTAAGTCAGCCTGGTGTTAGGCTTCTTGCCAAGGAAAAAGCCGTGAAAGCAGCCATGTTGTGGCACTTTTGCACTCCCTTTTGGATGCCTTTCACAGCTCCAGTGTGCCTGGAACTCAGGGCTTCCTGCTTTTAAAAATCCTAGCCCTAGGCCGAACCCCAACCCTAAGACGAGAAAGGCAAATCAGCCAGGAATTAGGCATGTCCCCAAGGAAAAAGCTGTGGAGGCAGGCATGTTGTGGTACTTTTGCGCTCTTCTTGGGTAGTCCTTCGCAGCTGCTGTGTTCTTGGAACTCAGGGCTTTCTGGTTAATAGAACCCTTACCCTAGGCGTAACTCAAACCTTAACCCTAGGAAGGAAAATCAGCCTATGGTTCGGGATGGTCTCATGGAAATATCAGTGGTGGCAGCCAAGTTGCGTCACTTTTGCGCTCCCCTTGGGATGCCTTTCGCAGCTGCAGTGTGCCTGGAGCCCAGGGCTTCCTGGTTTTAAAAGTCCTAGGCCTAAGCCTAACAGTAACCCTAGGAAGGTAAATCAGCCGGGTATTAGGGTTCTTCCTAAGGGAAAAGCCGTGAAAGCAGCCATGTTGTGGCACTTCTGCACTCCCTTTGGGATGCCTTTGGCAGATGAAGTAAGCCTGGAACTCAGGGCTTCCTGGTTAAAGAAATCACAGCCCTAGGCTGAACCCTAACCCTAACCCTAGGCAGATAAATCAGCCTAGGTATAGGGATGGTGCCAAGGAAAAAGCTGTGAAAGCTGCCATGTTGTTGCACTTTTGTACTCCCCTTGGGATGCCTTGAACAGCTGCAGTGTGCCTGGAGCCCAGGGCTTCCTAGTTTTAAAAATCCTAGCCCTAGGCCTAAGCCTAACAGTAACCCTGGGAAAGTAAGTCAGCCTGGTGTTAGGCTTCTTGCCAAGGAAAAAGCCGTGAAAGCAGCCATGTTGTGGCACTTTTGCACTCCCTTTTGGATGCCTTTCACAGCTCCAGTGTGCCTGGAACTCAGGGCTTCCTGCTTTTAAAAATCCTAGCCCTAGGCCGAACCCCAACCCTAAGACGAGAAAGGCAAATCAGCCAGGAATTAGGCATGTCCCCAAGGAAAAAGCTGTGGAGGCAGGCATGTTGTGCTACTTTTGCGCTCTTCTTGGGTAGTCCTTCGCAGCTGCTGTGTTCTTGGAACTCAGGGCTTTCTGGTTAATAGAACCCTTACCCTAGGCGTAACTCAAACCTTAACCCTAGGAAGGAAAATCAGCCTATGGTTCGGGATGGTCTCATGGAAATATCAGTGGTGGCAGCCAAGTTGCGTCACTTTTGCGCTCCCCTTGGGATGCCTTTCGCAGCTGCAGTGTGCCTGGAGCCCAGGGCTTCCTGGTTTTAAAAGTCCTAGGCCTAAGCCTAACAGTAACCCTAGGAAGGTAAATCAGCCGGGTATTAGGGTTCTTCCTAAGGGAAAAGCCGTGAAAGCAGCCATGTTGTGGCACTTCTGCACTCCCTTTGGGATGCCTTTGGCAGATGAAGTAAGCCTGGAACTCAGGGCTTCCTGGTTAAAGAAATCACAGCCCTAGGCTGAACCCTAACCCTAACCCTAGGCAGATAAATCAGCCTAGGTATAGGGATGGTGCCAAGGAAAAAGCTGTGAAAGCTGCCATGTTGTTGCACTTTTGTACTCCCCTTGGGATGCCTTGAACAGCTGCAGTGTGCCTGGAGCTAAGGGCTTCCTAGTTTCAAAAATCCTAGCCCTAGGCCTAAGCCTAACAGTAACCCTGGGAAAGTAAGTCAGCCTGGTGTTAGGCTTCTTGCCAAGGAAAAAGCCGTGAAAGCAGCCATGTTGTGGCACTTTTGCACTCCCTTTTGGATGCCTTTCACAGCTCCAGTGTGCCTGGAACTCAGGGCTTCCTGCTTTTAAAAATCCTAGCCCTAGGCCGAACCTCAAACCTAAGACGAGAAAGGCAAATCAGCCAGGAATTAGGCATGTCCCCAAGGAAAAAGCTGTGGAGGCAGGCATGTTGTGGTACTTTTGCGCTCTTCTTGGGTAGTCCTTCGCAGCTGCTGTGTTCTTGGAACTCAGGGCTTTCTGGTTAATAGACCCTTACCCTAGGCGTAACTCAAACCTTAAGCCTAGGAAGGAAAATCAGCCTATGGTTCGGGATGGTCTCATGGAAATATCAGTGGTGGCAGCCAAGTTGCGTCACTTTTGCGCTCCCCTTGGGATGCCTTTCGCAGCTGCAGTGTGCCTGGAGCCCAGGGCTTCCTGGTTTTAAAAGTCCTAGGCCTAAGCCTAACAGTAACCCTAGGAAGGTAAATCAGCCGGGTATTAGGGTTCTTCCTAAGGGAAAAGCCGTGAAAGCAGCCATGTTGTGGCACTTCTGCACTCCCTTTGGGATGCCTTTGGCAGATGAAGTAAGCCTGGAACTCAGGGCTTCCTGGTTAAAGAAATCCAAGCCCTAGGCTGAACCCTAACCCTAACCCTAGGCAGATAAATCAGCCTAGGTATAGGGATGGTGCCAAGGAAAAAGCTGTGAAAGCTGCCATGTTGTTGCACTTTTGTACTCCCCTTGGGATGCCTTGAACAGCTGCAGTGTGCCTGGAGCTAAGGGCTTCCTAGTTTCAAAAATCCTAGCCCTAGGCCTAAGCCTAACAGTAACCCTGGGAAAGTAAGTCAGCCTGGTGTTAGGCTTCTTGCCAAGGAAAAAGCCGTGAAAGCAGCCATGTTGTGGCACTTTTGCACTCCCTTTTGGATGCCTTTCACAGCTCCAGTGTGCCTGGAACTCAGGGCTTCCTGCTTTTAAAAATCCTAGCCCTAGGCCGAACCTCAAACCTAAGACGAGAAAGGCAAATCAGCCAGGAATTAGGCATGTCCCCAAGGAAAAAGCTGTGGAGGCAGGCATGTTGTGGTACTTTTGCGCTCTTCTTGGCTAGTCCTTCGCAGCTGCTGTGTTCTTGGAACTCAGGGCTTTCTGGTTAATAGACCCTTACCCTAGGCGTAACTCAAACCTTAAGCCTAGGAAGGAAAATCAGCCTATGGTTCGGGATGGTCTCATGGAAATATCAGTGGTGGCAGCCAAGTTGCGTCACTTTTGCGCTCCCCTTGGGATGCCTTTCGCAGCTGCAGTGTGCCTGGAGCCCAGGGCTTCCTGGTTTTAAAAGTCCTAGGCCTAAGCCTAACAGTAACCCTAGGAAGGTAAATCAGCCGGGTATTAGGGTTCTTCCTAAGGGAAAAGCCGTGAAACAGCCATGTTGTGGCACTTCTGCACTCCCTTTGGGATGCCTTTGGCAGATGAAGTAAGCCTGGAACTCAGGGCTTCCTGGTTAAAGAAATCCAAGCCCTAGGCTGAACCCTAACCCTAACCCTAGGCAGATAAATCAGCCTAGGTATAGGGATGGTGCCAAGGAAAAAGCTGTGAAAGCTGCCATGTTGTTGCACTTTTGTACTCCCCTTGGGATGCCTTGAACAGCTGCAGTGTGCCTGGAGCCCAGGGCTTCCTAGTTTTAAAAATCCTAGCGCTAGGCCTAAGCCTAACAGTAACCCTGGGAAGGCAAATCAGCCTGGTGTTAGGCGTCTTGCCAAGGAAAAAGCCGTGAAAGCAGCCATGTTGTGGCACTTTTGCACTCCCTTTTGGATGCCTTTCACAGCTGCAGTGTGCCTGGAACTCAGGGCTTCCTGATTTTAAAAATCCTAGCCCTAGGCCGAACCCCAACCCTAAGACGAGAAAGGCAAATCAGCCAGGAATTAGGCATGTCCCCAAGGAAAAAGCTGTGGAGGCAGGCATGTTGTGGTACTTTTGCGCTCTTCTTGGCTAGTCCTTCGCAGCTGCTGTGTTCTTGGAACTCAGGGCTTTCTGGTTAATAGACCCTTACCCTAGGCGTAACTCAAACCTTAACCCTAGGAAGGAAAATCAGCCTATGGTTCGGGATGGTCTCATGGAAATATCAGTGGTGGCAGCCAAGTTGCGTCACTTTTGCGCTCCCCTTGGGATGCCTTTTGCAGCTGCAGTGTGCCTGGAGCCCAGGGCTTCCTGGTTTTAAAAGTCCTAGGCCTAAGCCTAACAGTAACCCTAGGAAGGTAAATCAGCCGGGTATTAGGGTTCTTCCTAAGGGAAAAGCCGTGAAAGCAGCCATGTTGTGGCACTTCTGCACTCCCTTTGGGATGCCTTTGGCAGATGAAGTAAGCCTGGAACTCAGGGTTTCCTGGTTAAAGAAATCACAGCCCTAGGCTGAACCCTAACCCTAACCCTAGGCAGATAAATCAGCCTAGGTATAGGGATGGTGCCAAGGAAAAAGCTGTGAAAGCTGCCATGTTGTTGCACTTTTGTACTCCCCTTGGGATGCCTTGAACAGCTGCAGTGTGCCTGGAGCCCAGGGCTTCCTAGTTTCAAAAATCCTAGCCCTAGGCCTAAGCCTAACAGTAACCCTGGGAAGGTAAATCAGCCGGGTATTAGGGTTCTTCCTAAGGGAAAAGCTGTGAAAGCAGGCATGTTGTGGCACTTCTGCACTCCCTTTTGGATGCCTTTCACAGCTTCAGTGTGCCTGGAACTCAGGGCTTCCTGATTTTAAAAATCCTAGCCCTAGGCCGAACCCCAACCCTAAGACGAGAAAGGCAAATCAGCCAGGAATTAGGCATGTCCCCAAGGAAAAAGCTGTGGAGGCAGGCATGTTGTGCTACTTTTGCGCTCTTCTTGGGTAGTCCTTCGCAGCTGCTGTGTTCTTGGAACTCAGGGCTTTCTGGTTAATAGAACCCTTACCCTAGGCGTAACTCAAACCTTAACCCTAGGAAGGAAAATCAGCCTATGGTTCGGGATGGTCTCATGGAAATATCAGTGGTGGCAGCCAAGTTGCGTCACTTTTGCGCTCCCCTTGGGATGCCTTTCGCAGCTGCAGTGTGCCTGGAGCCCAGGGCTTCCTGGTTTTAAAAGTCCTAGGCCTAAGCCTAACAGTAACCCTAGGAAGGTAAATCAGCCGGGTATTAGGGTTCTTCCTAAGGGAAAAGCCGTGAAAGCAGCCATGTTGTGGCACTTCTGCACTCCCTTTGGGATGCCTTTCACAGCTCCAGTGTGCCTGGAACTCAGGGCTTCCTGATTTTAAAAATCCAAGCCCTAGGCTGAACCCCAACCCTAAGACGAGAAAGGCAAATCAGCCAGGAATTAGGCATGTCCCCAAGGAAAAAGCTGTGGAGGCAGGCATGTTGTGCTACTTTTGCGCTCTTCTTGGGTAGTCCTTCGCAGCTGCTGTGTTCTTGGAACTCAGGGCTTTCTGGTTAATAGAACCCTTACCCTAGGCGTAACTCAAACCTTAACGCTAGGAAGGAAAATCAGCCTATGGTTCGGGATGCTCTCATGGAAATATCAGTGGTGGCAGCCAAGTTGCGTCACTTTTGCGCTCCCCTTGGGATGCCTTTCGCAGCTGCAGTGTGCCTGGAGCCCAGGGCTTCCTGGTTTTAAAAGTCCTAGGCCTAAGCCTAACAGTAACCCTAGGAAGGTAAATCAGCCGGGTATTAGGGTTCTTCCTAAGGGAAAAGCCGTGAAAGCAGCCATGTTGTGGCACTTCTGCACTCCCTTTGGGATGCCTTTGGCAGATGAAGTAAGCCTGGAACTCAGGGCTTCCTGGTTAAAGAAATCCAAGCCCTAGGCTGAACCCTAACCCTAACCCTAGGCAGATAAATCAGCCTAGGTATAGGGATGGTGCCAAGGAAAAAGCTGTGAAAGCTGCCATGTTGTTGCACTTTTGTACTCCCCTTGGGATGCCTTGAACAGCTGCAGTGTGCCTGGAGCCCAGGGCTTCCTAGTTTCAAAAATCCTAGCCCTAGGCCTAAGCCTAACAGTAACCCTGGGAAGGTAAATCAGCCTGGTGTTAGGCTTCTTGCCAAGGAAAAAGCCGTGAAAGCAGCCATGTTGTGGCACTTTTGCACTCCCTTTTGGATGCCTTTCACAGCTCCAGTGTGCCTGGAACTCAGGGCTTCCTGATTTTAAAAATCCTAGCCCTAGGCCGAACCCCAACCCTAAGACGAGAAAGGCAAATCAGCCAGGAATTAGGCATGTCCCCAAGGAAAAAGCTGTGGAGGCAGGCATGTTGTGCTACTTTTGCGCTCTTCTTGGGTAGTCCTTCGCAGCTGCTGTGTTCTTGGAACTCAGGGCTTTCTGGTTAATAGTACCCTTACCCTAGGCATAACTCAAACCTTAACCCTAGGAAGGAAAATCAGCCTATGGTTCGGGATGGTCTCATGGAAATATCAGTGGTGGCAGCCAAGTTGCGTCACTTTTGCGCTCCCCTTGGGATGCCTTTTGCAGCTGCAGTGTGCCTGGAGCCCAGGGCTTCCTGGTTTTAAAAGTCCTAGGCCTAAGCCTAACAGTAACCCTAGGAAGGTAAATCAGCCTGGTGTTAGGGTTCTTCCTAAGGGAAAAGCCGTGAAAGCAGCCATGTTGTGGCACTTCTGCACTCCCTTTTGGATGCCTTTCACAGCTCCAGTGTGCCTGGAACTCAGGGCTTCCTGCTTTTAAAAATCCTAGCCCTAGGCCGAACCCCAACCCTAAGACGAGAAAGGCAAATCAGCCAGGAATTAGGCATGTCCCCAAGGAAAAAGCTGTGGAGGCAGGCATGTTGTGCTACTTTTGCGCTCTTCTTGGGTAGTCCTTCGCAGCTGCTGTGTTCTTGGAACTCAGGGCTTTCTGGTTAATAGAACCCTTACCCTAGGCGTAACTCAAACCTTAACCCTAGGAAGGAAAATCAGCCTATGGTTCGGGATGGTCTCATGGAAATATCAGTGGTGGCAGCCAAGTTGCGTCACTTTTGCGCTCCCCTTGGGATGCCTTTCGCAGCTGCAGTGTGCCTGGAGCCCAGGGCTTCCTGGTTTTAAAAGTCCTAGGCCTAAGCCTAACAGTAACCCTAGGAAGGTAAATCAGCCGGGTATTAGGGTTCTTCCTAAGGGAAAAGCCGTGAAAGCAGCCATGTTGTGGCACTTCTGCACTCCCTTTGGGATGCCTTTCACAGCTCCAGTGTGCCTGGAACTCAGGGCTTCCTGATTTTAAAAATCCAAGCCCTAGGCTGAACCCCAACCCTAAGACGAGAAAGGCAAATCAGCCAGGAATTAGGCATGTCCCCAAGGAAAAAGCTGTGGATGCAGGCATGTTGTGCTACTTTTGCGCTCTTCTTGGGTAGTCCTTCGCAGCTGCTGTGTTCTTGGAACTCAGGGCTTTCTGGTTAATAGAACCCTTACCCTAGGCGTAACTCAAACCTTAACGCTAGGAAGGAAAATCAGCCTATGGTTCGGGATGCTCTCATGGAAATATCAGTGGTGGCAGCCAAGTTGCGTCACTTTTGCGCTCCCCTTGGGATGCCTTTCGCAGCTGCAGTGTGCCTGGAGCCCAGGGCTTCCTGGTTTTAAAAGTCCTAGGCCTAAGCCTAACAGTAACCCTAGGAAGGTAAATCAGCCGGGTATTAGGGTTCTTCCTAAGGGAAAAGCCGTGAAAGCAGCCATGTTGTGGCACTTCTGCACTCCCTTTGGGATGCCTTTGGCAGATGAAGTAAGCCTGGAACTCAGGGCTTCCTGGTTAAAGAAATCACAGCCCTAGGCTGAACCCTAACCCTAACCCTAGGCAGATAAATCAGCCTAGGTATAGGGATGGTGCCAAGGAAAAAGCTGTGAAAGCTGCCATGTTGTTGCACTTTTGTACTCCCCTTGGGATGCCTTGAACAGCTGCAGTGTGCCTGGAGCCCAGGGCTTCCTAGTTTCAAAAATCCTAGCCCTAGGCCTAAGCCTAACAGTAACCCTGGGAAGGTAAATCAGCCTGGTGTTAGGCTTCTTGCCAAGGAAAAAGCCGTGAAAGCAGCCATGTTGTGGCACTTTTGCACTCCCTTTTGGATGCCTTTCACAGCTCCAGTGTGCCTGGAACTCAGGGCTTCCTGATTTTAAAAATCCTAGCCCTAGGCCGAACCCCAACCCTAAGACGAGAAAGGCAAATCAGCCAGGAATTAGGCATGTCCCCAAGGAAAAAGCTGTGGAGGCAGGCATGTTGTGGTACTTTTGCGCTCTTCTTGGCTAGTCCTTCGCAGCTGCTGTGTTCTTGGAACTCAGGGCTTTCTGGTTAATAGAACCCTTACCCTAGGCGTAACTCAAACCTTAAGCCTAGGAAGGAAAATCAGCCTATGGTTCGGGATGGTCTCATGGAAATATCAGTGGTGGCAGCCAAGTTGCGTCACTTTTGCGCTCCCCTTGGGATGCCTTTCGCAGCTGCAGTGTGCCTGGAGCCCAGGGCTTCCTGGTTTTAAAAGTCCTAGGCCTAAGCCTAACAGTAACCCTAGGAAGGTAAATCAGCCGGGTATTAGGGTTCTTCCTAAGGGAAAAGCCGTGAAAGCAGCCATGTTGTGGCACTTCTGCACTCCCTTTGGGATGCCTTTGGCAGATGAAGTAAGCCTGGAACTCAGGGCTTCCTGGTTAAAGAAATCACAGCCCTAGGCTGAACCCTAACCCTAACCCTAGGCAGATAAATCAGCCTAGGTATAGGGATGGTGCCAAGGAAAAAGCTGTGAAAGCTGCCATGTTGTTGCACTTTTGTACTCCCCTTGGGATGCCTTGAACAGCTGCAGTGTGCCTGGAGCCCAGGGCTTCCTAGTTTCAAAAATCCTAGCCCTAGGCCTAAGCCTAACAGTAACCCTGGGAAGGTAAATCAGCCTGGTGTTAGGCTTCTTGCCAAGGAAAAAGCCGTGAAAGCAGCCATGTTGTGGCACTTTTGCACTCCCTTTTGGATGCCTTTCACAGCTGCAGTGTGCCTGGAACTCAGGGCTTCCTGATTTTAAAAATCCTAGCCCTAGGCCGAACCCCAACCCTAAGACGAGAAAGGCAAATCAGCCAGGAATTAGGCATGTCCCCAAGGAAAAAGCTGTGGAGGCAGGCATGTTGTGCTACTTTTGCGCTCTTCTTGGCTAGTCCTTCGCAGCTGCTGTGTTCTTGGAACTCAGGGCTTTCTGGTTAATAGAACCCTTACCCTAGGCGTAACTCAAACCTTAACCCTAGGAAGGAAAATCAGCCTATGGTTCGGGATGGTCTCATGGAAATATCAGTGGTGGCAGCCAAGTTGCGTCACTTTTGCGCTCCCCTTGGGATGCCTTTTGCAGCTGCAGTGTGCCTGGAGCCCAGGGCTTCCTGGTTTTAAAAGTCCTAGGCCTAAGCCTAACAGTAACCCTAGGAAGGTAAATCAGCCGGGTATTAGGGTTCTTCCTAAGGGAAAAGCCATGAAAGCAGCCATGTTGTGGCACTTCTGCACTCCCTTTGGGATGCCTTTGGCAGATGAAGTAAGCCTGGAACTCAGGGCTTCCTGGTTAAAGAAATCCAAGCCCTAGGCTGAACCCTAACCCTAACCCTAGGCAGATAAATCAGCCTAGGTATAGGGATGGTGCCAAGGAAAAAGCTGTGAAAGCTGCCATGTTGTTGCACTTTTGTACTCCACTTGGGATGCCTTGAACAGCTGCAGTGTGCCTGGAGCCCAGGGCTTCCTAGTTTTAAAAATCCTAGCCCTAGGCCTAAGCCTAACAGTAACCCTGGGAAAGTAAGTCAGCCTGGTGTTAGGCTTCTTGCCAAGGAAAAAGCCGTGAAAGCAGCCATGTTGTGGCACTTTTGCACTCCCTTTTGGATGCCTTTCACAGCTCCAGTGTGCCTGGAACTCAGGGCTTCCTGATTTTAAAAATCCTAGCCCTAGGCCGAACCCCAACCCTAAGACGAGAAAGGCAAATCAGCCAGGAATTAGGCATGTCCCCAAGGAAAAAGCTGTGGAGGCAGGCATGTTGTGGTACTTTTGCGCTCTTCTTGGCTAGTCCTTCGCAGCTGCTGTGTTCTTGGAACTCAGGGCTTTCTGGTAAATAGAGCCCTTACCCTAGGCGTAACTCAAACCTTAAGCCTAGGAAGGAAAATCAGCCTATGGTTCGGGATGGTCTCATGGAAATATCAGTGGTGGCAGCCAAGTTGCGTCACTTTTGCGCTCCCCTTGGGATGCCTTTCGCAGCTGCAGTGTGCCTGGAGCCCAGGGCTTCCTGGTTTTAAAAGTCCTAGGCCTAAGCCTAACAGTAACCCTAGGAAGGTAAATCAGCCGGGTATTAGGGTTCTTCCTAAGGGAAAAGCCGTGAAAGCAGCCATGTTGTGGCACTTCTGCACTCCCTTTGGGATGCCTTTGGCAGATGAAGTAAGCCTGGAACTCAGGGCTTCCTGGTTAAAGAAATCCAAGCCCTAGGCTGAACCCTAACCCTAACCCTAGGCAGATAAATCAGCCTAGGTATAGGGATGGTGCCAAGGAAAAAGCTGTGAAAGCTGCCATGTTGTTGCACTTTTGTACTCCCCTTGGGATGCCTTGAACAGCTGCAGTGTGCCTGGAGCCCAGGGCTTCCTAGTTTCAAAAATCCTAGCCCTAGGCCTAAGCCTAACAGTAACCCTGGGAAGGTAAATCAGCCAGGTATTAGGGTTCTTCCTAAGGGAAAAGCTGTGAAAGCAGGCATGTTGTGGCACTTCTGCACTCCCTTTTGGATGCCTTTCACAGCTTCAGTGTGCCTGGAACTCAGGGCTTCCTGATTTTAAAAATCCTAGCCCTAGGCCGAACCCCAACCCTAAGACGAGAAAGGCAAATCAGCCAGGAATTAGGCATGTCCGCAAGGAAAAAGCTGTGGAGGCAGGCATGTTGTGCTACTTTTGCGCTCTTCTTGGGTAGTCCTTCGCAGCTGCTGTGTTCTTGGAACTCAGGGCTTTCTGGTTAATAGAACCCTTACCCTAGGCGTAACTCAAACCTTAACCCTAGGAAGGAAAATCAGCCTATGGTTCGGGATGGTCTCATGGAAATATCAGTGGTGGCAGCCAAGTCGCGTCACTTTTGCGCTCCCCTTGGGATGCCTTTCGCAGCTGCAGTGTGCCTGGAGCCCAGGGCTTCCTGGTTTTAAAAGTCCTAGGCCTAAGCCTAACAGTAACCCTAGGAAGGTAAATCAGCCGGGTATTAGGGTTCTTCCTAAGGGAAAAGCCGTGAAAGCAGCCATGTTGTGGCACTTCTGCACTCCCTTTGGGATGCCTTTGGCAGATGAAGTAAGCCTGGAACTCAGGGCTTCCTGGTTAAAGAAATCCAAGCCCTAGGCTGAACCCTAACCCTAACCCTAGGCAGATAAATCAGCCTAGGTATAGGGATGGTGCCAAGGAAAAAGCTGTGAAAGCTGCCATGTTGTTGCACTTTTGTACTCCCCTTGGGATGCCTTGAACAGCTGCAGTGTGCCTGGAGCCCAGGGCTTCCTAGTTTCAAAAATCCTAGCCCTAGGCCTAAGCCTAACAGTTACCCTGGGAAGGTATATCAGCCTGGTGTTAGGCTTCTTGCCAAGGAAAAAGCCGTGAAAGCAGCCATGTTGTGGCACTTTTGCACTCCCTTTTGGATGCCTTTCACAGCTGCAGTGGCCTGGAACTCAGGGCTTCCTGCTTTTAAAAATCCTAGCCCTAGGCCGAACCCCAACCCTAAGACGAGAAAGGCAAATCAGCCAGGAATTAGGCATGTCCCCAAGGAAAAAGCTGTGGAGGCAGGCATGTTGTGCTACTTTTGCGCTCTTCTTGGGTAGTCCTTCGCAGCTGCTGTGTTCTTGGAACTCAGGGCTTTCTGGTTAATAGAACCCTTACCCTAGGCGTAACTCAAACCTTAACCCTAGGAAGGAAAATCAGCCTATGGTTCGGGATGGTCTCATGGAAATATCAGTGGTGGCAGCCAAGTTGCGTCACTTTTGCGCTCCCCTTGGGATGCCTTTTGCAGCTGCAGTGTGCCTGGAGCCCAGGGCTTCCTGGTTTTAAAAGTCCTAGGCCTAAGCCAAACAGTAACCCTAGGAAGGTAAATCAGCCGGGTATTAGGGTTCTTCCTAAGGGAAAAGCCGTGAAAGCAGCCATGTTGTGGCACTTCTGCACTCCCTTTGGGATGCCTTTCACAGCTCCAGTGTGCCTGGAACTCAGGGCTTCCTGATTTTAAAAATCCAAGCCCTAGGCCGAACCCCAACCCTAAGACGAGAAAGGCAAATCAGCCAGGAATTAGGCATGTCCCCAAGGAAAAAGCTGTGGAGGCAGGCATGTTGTGGTACTTTTGCGCTCTTCTTGGCTAGTCCTTCGCAGCTGCTGTGTTCTTGGAACTCAGGGCTTTCTGGTTAATAGAACCCTTACCCTAGGCGTAACTCAAACCTTATCCCTAGGAAGGAAAATCAGCCTATGGTTCGGGATGGTCTCATGGAAATATCAGTGGTGGCAGCCAAGTTGCGTCACTTTTGCGCTCCCCTTGGGATGCCTTTCGCAGCTGCAGTGTGCCTGGAGCCCAGGGCTTCCTGGTTTTAAAAGTCCTAGGCCTAAGCCTAACAGTAACCCTAGGAAGGTAAATCAGCCGGGTATTAGGGTTCTTCCTAAGGGAAAAGCCGTGAAAGCAGCCATGTTGTGGCACTTCTGCACTCCCTTTGGGATGCCTTTGGCAGATGAAGTAAGCCTGGAACTCAGGGCTTCCTGGTTAAAGAAATCCAAGCCCTAGGCTGAACCCTAACCCTAACCCTAGGCAGATAAATCAGCCTAGGTATAGGGATGGTGCCAAGGAAAAAGCTGTGAAAGCTGCCATGTTGTTGCACTTTTGTACTCCCCTTGGGATGCCTTGAACAGCTGCAGTGTGCCTGGAGCCCAGGGCTTCCTAGTTTCAAAAATCCTAGCCCTAGGCCTAAGCCTAACAGTTACCCTGGGAAGGTATATCAGCCTGGTGTTAGGCTTCTTGCCAAGGAAAAAGCCGTGAAAGCAGCCATGTTGTGGCACTTTTGCACTCCCTTTTGGATGCCTTTCACAGCTGCAGTGTGCCTGGAACTCAGGGCTTCCTGCTTTTAAAAATCCTAGCCCTAGGCCGAACCCCAACCCTAAGACGAGAAAGGCAAATCAGCCAGGAATTAGGCATGTCCCCAAGGAAAAAGCTGTGGAGGCAGGCATGTTGTGCTACTTTTGCGCTCTTCTTGGGTAGTCCTTCGCAGCTGCTGTGTTCTTGGAACTCAGGGCTTTCTGGTTAATAGAACCCTTACCCTAGGCGTAACTCAAACCTTAACCCTAGGAAGGAAAATCAGCCTATGGTTCGGGATGGTCTCATGGAAATATCAGTGGTGGCAGCCAAGTTGCGTCACTTTTGCGCTCCCCTTGGGATGCCTTTCGCAGCTGCAGTGTGCCTGGAGCCCAGGGCTTCCTGGTTTTAAAAGTCCTAGGCCTAAGCCTAACAGTAACCCTAGGAAGGTAAATCAGCCGG